>NC_056745.1:391027269-391232269 GCF_019279795.1 Protopterus annectens | reverse complement strand
GTTTCAAGTAGCATACTGTGATTTACCATATCAAAGGCTTTTGATAAGTCTAAGAATATAGAAGATACAAACAGACCCTTGTTTCTGTGGTGGTTAACTGTGTTGGTGAATGATAGTAATGCAGTGATGGTGCTGTGGGAAGGTCTAAATCCATGCTGTGATGTGGAGTATGTTGTTAATTTGGAGGTATTGCATTAGTTGAGTGTGAACAACTCTTTCTAATATTTTGGACAAAGGTGATAGGATTGCTATTGGGCGATAATTGGTGAGCTCTAAGGAGTTACTTCCTTTGTGCAGTGGAATGATATGTGATGTTTTCCAAGATTTGGGTACTATATATTCTGATAGAGACCTATTTATGAGAATGGAAACTGGATATGCTATGGCATCAGCAGCTACATGAAGGAAATCTGCTGGTAGGTTGTCTGCTGCTAGTGTGGTTGGTTGAAGTTTTTTAAGGAGTTTGTAAATTACCTTGGTGGATACAGGATGAAGGTTGAATTTGGGGGTATTATCTTGAGTATTGGGGTGGGTTGGTGTATTTGTTGGTGTGGGGCTTCTAGTACTGTTTTGGGCATTGGCAAGGGTTTGGACAGTTTCGGTAAAGAATTTGTTGAATTGTGTGGGAATAGTTTCAAGATTATTTGGTAGCACTGGGGATGGAGTAGTGAATTTTCCTGGGTGGAGTATGCTATTTAGAGTGGCCCAGAATTTTGGGGGGTTGGGAGCATATTTTTCTTACATGTATTTATAGTAATTAGTTTTGTCTGATTGGATTTGTTTTTTTTTTTGGCTTTGTTATGGAGTTCTAGATACTTTTGTCTAAAGCTACTGGTTTTGTTTTTGTGTTATAGAATCCAGGCCATGTCCCTATCCTTCATTATAGTTTTAATGTAACTTCTAAGCCATGGGGGCATAGTTAGTTTTTATTCTAATGGTTCGGGAAGGTGTGTGGAGGTTTAAGATTTTTAGGAAGGTTGTGTTCTAGTGTTCTACAGCATCATCTAGATATTGTTGTTTTAGGGGGGCCCAGTTGCAGCTTTTTATTGACTTGATGAGGTCAGTAGGTATAAAGTTATTTTTGTTGCGAACTGCCCTAAGGATGGGTTGGCCGATGATCTGGGACTTGTTCCTGAGCAGGTAGGTTGGATGATGGTCACTTAGGCTATCTGGAAGACAGCCAGATAGCTGTACAAGAGTGGGATGAGATACCAGGATCCACTCTAAGACTGACTGGCGTTTGGATAGTTTGTGAGTTCGAGCGGGGGTAGTAATGGTTTGGGTGAACCTAATGAGGTTTATAAAGGCAGAGGGATTGTGGTTTGAGCAGTTAATCCAGTCAATATTAAAGTCTCCTAATAGTAGTAGCAGATAACTAGAGAGGGAAAGGTAATACAGTGTGTTGAGGCCAAGAAGATTGATAACAAAGAGGAAGGGTAGGGAATCGTAAATGAAAGACCTGCTGTGGTGGAGTTTTTAGCCTAATCTACAACAGAAGCTGGTGTTAAAAAATATGTTTAGTTGGGCATATTAAATATTGCATGATAACTATAAGAATCAGGGGAGGTTAGAAAGGATTGAGCAGAGAAACTGGAAAAGCAGTTTTACAAGAGAACAATGGGAGTTGTATATATTTATACCCCAAGCAGACTTCAGAAGAATTTTCCTCGGGTAGTTAGCAAGGTTGGAGGTGTAATGGAGAAGAATGAGGTAACTGAGAACATGTTTTGGGAGTATAATGAGTTGGCTGAATTTAAATATTTCCTGCAGAGTACTCCGTCAAATATATTGGGACAGCAAATGGCTATAAATAAGGATATGATATGATGTCCTTCAAGGATGCATCTGCAGTCATAACATATGGGTTGTCCTGCCTCAGGCAGCCCTTCGGTCGGCCAGATTCCAAAGTCTGGGTCTGGCCTCGGCTGATGTCGCACTTTCCCCGACGTCAGAGCGTCTGGGGTATAAAAGCATCAGCCAACGCCATTTTCCTCAGTCTTTCTTGCCGCGCGGTGCCCGAAGCAGAAGCTGTTCGCAAGTGCCGTTCGGTCAGATCCAGTGATTTCAGCTACCGAAGACTTCGAAAAGCTGGCACCCGCTGGGGACTCTTTCTTGCCTCAGCCGATGTCAGACAAAGTAAATAATTGTTTAACTTGTGGGAAACAAATACCTCATAAGGATTTCCATTCTTACTGCCTTCCTTGCTTAGGCCCAGACCACGACGTATCGGCCTGTTTAGCCTGTGCCTCCTTCAACCGACGAACTCTTAGACGTCGGTCGGAGTTTGCAGAGCAATTTTTTGGAGCCGCTTTTGCTTATAAAATGCCGTCGGAGACTCCGACTTCGCATATGGTCAAAAAACGCAAGGAAAAGGACCGACACTCGCGGCCCGCGGTTTCGGCTGAAACCACGGTTAGGCCTACCGCGAGTGTCTCGGTTCCGGCCGAAACCGAGTCCTCGGCTATTCCTTCTTCCGAAACCATACTTCCGACCACCGAGGTCCGAGAGGCCCTGGCTGAGTCGGCTTCAGAACTACCTACCGAAGCTAGTGTGCAGGAATTGTCCGACACCATACCTTTGGACATTTCTACCCCTGCACTTGGGGCAGCTAGGCCCCCTGCTTCCATGTCCATTAAGGCCTTTTCAAGGGCTAAAGCTGCCAAACTTTCAAAAGCTTTGCCTCCCAAATCTACCTCCCAGAGGCCTACCTCTAGCTCACAGATCCTCAGCCTAGCTGAGGACCTTATTTCCTTAATTAGGGGTTCACAACCTCACCCAGACAGGGCCTCTCAACCTCCTCCAGACAAAAGGCCCAGGACTGACCCCTCTGATCCACACTCCTCAGATGATTCTACGGATGGATCTGAGTTGTCAGACCACCAGGAAGGGGCTTACTCGCCTTATGAGGATTCATATGCAGAGGAATCTATCCCTTCGGCTTCCCCTCCTGAGGAGTTTTCCTTTGGTGAGACTCTACACTCCATGAGAGAGCATTTTCAATGGCAAGGTCAGGATTTCTCTGATTCTAGAAAAAGATTAAGGACCTTTTTGCATTTAGCATAGGCCCTTAGCTATACCTCCTGTTCTAAATGTAATTGATGATGTGTACAATGATATCAGTACGGCCCCTGATACTCTCCCTCCGGCCCCTGCCAAGCCTGACAGATACTACAGGTTTCCGGATTCTCATTTCCACTTGTATAAAGCCCATTCTGCAGACCCAGAAACTATTTCTCAGGGCCCTAAAGGGGTTGCGGCCGCTACTGCCAAAAATCCTCTACCCTCTGACAGAGAGTCTAGAGCTTTAGAGAGATGGGGAAAGAAGGTGTATACCTCTGCAACTCTTTCTGTCAGGGCATTAAACTGTCAGTTTCATATGATACAGTACCAGGAATATTTGTTAGATGAAATGAATAAGAAACTTTCTTCTCCTGAACCCCTAGACCGTAAATCCCTTCAGGATTTGGTACACAACTCACAACAGGTTAGTAATCATTTCTTAAAATGTGGCTATGATGCACTGGAGGCTTCATTTAGATCAGCTATGACTGGGGCAGTTTTTCGTAGGCATGCCTGGCTGAAGGAGCAATCTTTGCCAGACCATGTCAAAGCTAAACTCCTGGATGCTCCAATGGAGAAACAAAATTTATTTGGCTCCTCTGCTCAGGAGATCTTAAAGGTTGAAGAAAAGGCAAAATCTGTGCAAACAGTTAAAGATTTCCTGCAAGTTCAACCACCGATTCAGCAGAAACTGGCCTACTAAGAATTGGTCCTTTCCAGACTCGGACAGAGCCCAGAGAGGCAGGAACAGGCGCTAGAGGGAGAGGTCAATCAAGGGCTCATACAGAGGCCGTCAGTGGCAGCCTGCCAACCAGAGGAGTAGTGCAACAGCAACAGCAACAACTACTACACCAGGTCAAGGTCAATGACTTAACTCTGATTCCGCCTACCAGGGATCAACTAGAAGCACCCTTGGGCGGAAAGCTGGCTTTATTCTCAAAAAACTGGCATTATATCACAAAGGATACATGGACACTGCAAATAATAGACAAAGGATACAGGTTCCACTTTCACACTTTGCCAAAAAGAGGCAGAATGCCAAACCTTCCACCAAATCAGAGGGCAGAGGCTTTAAAACAAATCAGCAATTTACTTCAGATGAAAGCTATAGAAAAGGTACCATGTTCAGAACAAGGCCAAGGATTTTACTCCAGACTATTCCTTGTACCAAGAAAGGAAAATCAATGGAGGCCTATTCTCGACCTGTCCGCACTGAACACTTATCTCATTGTGCCAAAATTCAAAATGCTGACCCTACAGCAACTTCTTCCCATGTTGGGCAAGGAGTCTTGGCTGGTGACTCTAGATCTCAAGGAGGCATACCTGCACGTCCCTATTCGACCAAACTGCAGGAGACACCTCAGATTTCTTGCAGGATCAGAGCATTATCAATTCTCAGCATTGCCCTTTGGCTTATCTACTGCGCCCAGAGTATTCACGAAATGCCTGGCATCAGTAATTGCACATTACAGACTACAGGGAATTCAAATTTACCAATATCTGGACGACTGCCTAATACAAGCGGACAACAAGGAAAATTTGATAAAGGACTTGGCCTATGCCATACACCTGCTACAGTCCTTGGGATACACAGTCAACATCCAAAAGTCAAGACTAGTACCATCCCAAAGGATAACCTTTTTGGGTGCAGATCTGGACACAACCACCCAAACGGCCTTTCTCACAGAAGAAAAACAAAAACAACTTCCAGATTACTTCATGATTCTGACAAGACAAACTCAGCTTACTGCAAGGAAAATCCTGCAGGCCCTGGGTTACATGGCATCCTGCATAATTCTAATACCACATGCCAGGCTGCATATGAGGAAATTACAATGGTACCTCAGGAGTGTATGGTCTCAGCACAGTCACAGTTTAGAAACCATGATACCAATCATTCCATGCCTTCAAAAGTAATTCCTGTGGTGGGCTCAGGCCTGCCAGTCCAGCAGAGGGTTGCCTTTCAACAAACCAAAACCAAGGCAGACCATCACCACGGACGCCTCAGACCGAGGATGGGGAGCACACATGGAGGACAAATGTATCCAAGGCCTATGGCCTCAAGGACAGCTAAGCATGCACATAAACCAAAAGGAAATGCTGGCAGTGAGGCATGCAATCGAGGCATTCAAGCCCTTCCTCCAACAAGGACACCTGTTAATAAGGACAGACAACACCACGGTCATGTGGTACATAAACAAGCAGGGAGGCACGCATTCCTACCCTCTATGCCGGATGGCTATGAATCTGTGGGAACTATGCCTGAATCTCAATATCCAACTACAGGCCCAATTTGTGCCAGGGAAAGAAAATACACTGGCGGACAGCTTAAGCAGAGCTACCATGGATGCACACGAATGGATGCTGCACCCAGACATCTTCCAACTCATAGCAAAGATATGGGGAATGCCGGAGATAGATTTGTTTGCCTCCCCACTCAACAATCAACTGAAGAAATTCTGCTCAAGGACATACCACCCACAAGCTTGGAGGGTGGACTCTCTCTCTTTCAGCTGGAAAGCCCTAACAGTATATGCCTTCCCACCTCTCCCATTGATGTACAAGGTTCTACTGAAGATCAGGGAGGAACAGCCAAAAGTGATACTAATAGCTCCGGACTGGCCAAGACAACACTGGTATCCATTATTGAGAAGCATGTCTCAGGCAAAATCATGGCCTCTCCCCTATGGCCTCTTCTTCTGACGCAGAACAATTTCAAGACCCTGCATCCCAACTTGAAAACATTGCAGCTAACTGCCTGGAAAATTCCTTAAATCCCAATCAAACTGTTTTATCTCAGAGGGTGAAGGACATTATCCTGAGGCTCGCAGGCCTTCCACAAGGAAGACATACTCAGCTAAATGGAAGAGATTTCTCATTTGGAGCACATCAAAGGGTACAGATGTCACAGTGGCAAACCTAACACATATCCTAGAATACTTAGCAGAATTGTTCCACAATGGCCTGTCCTATTCTTCCATTAAGATTCATGCTTCAGCAATTTCAGCAGAATACAATGTGGATCCACCTATCTTCTCACACCCTCTCCTCAGACAATTTCTGAGAGGAATCAAAAATATTAAACCTCCAAGAAGACCCCCTCTACCTACCTGGGATCTCAACTTCGTGCTGGAGAAACTGACACTACCTCCTTTTGAACCAGCAGCATCAGCGGATCTACAGTTTCTATCTTGGAAAACTACATTCCTTCTGGCAATCACTTCAGCAAGAAGAGTATCTGAGTTACAAGCATTAATGGCAGTGCAGCCTTTTCTTATTTTCCACCAGGACAGGGTGTCAAGAACCAATCCTACTTTTATGCTAAAGGTGGGATCTAGGATATCCTTGAACCAAGCTATTCACTTGCCTACGTTCTTCCCTAATCCACAGAATAGAGGGGAAAAACTTTTTCACACCCTGGATATACACAGGCAACTATGCTACTACTTGGACAGAACAAAAACTAGCAGAAAAACTGACCAACTTTTTGTAGCATATGCAACTGGGGTGCAAGGAAGAGCAATTTCCAAACAGACAATTTCAAAATGGATAGGAAATTGCATTCACTTTTGCTACTCCTTTCATGGAAAGACAGTTCCTGAAAATATCAGGCCTCACTTCACAAGGGCCACGGCCACCACTACAGCCTTCCTACGGGGGGTGGCTACCAAGGACATTTTAGAAGCTGCTACTTGGAGCTCCGTGCATACATTTGCCAAGCATTACAATCTACCTTTATACTCTAGATCCAGAGCAGGGTTTGCAACTGCAGTACTGCAGGGGATCTTAACTACACCATCCTTTTCTTAGTACCTCCTCCCCCAGATTGGCTATGGTATTCTACCCATATGTTATGACTGCAGATGCATCCTTGAAGGACATAGTACAGTTTTGTACCTACCATAAATGTAGATGTCCGATAGGTATGCATCTGCAGTCAGGATTACCCTCCCTCCTTCCCCTCTGTGGTATTCCTAGGGTGCTTACCCCTCTTTTAGCTAGCTGGGGGAATCTATTATGGTGTATTTGTTTGTTTGTTTATACATGTATATAATTTGCAAATGTTTGGAACTTTTCAGCATTTATCCAAATTTAGCCTTCCTAGAGGGCACCTGGCATCTGGGGCAAGAAAAACTGAGGAAAATGGCGTCGGCTGATGCTTTTATACCCCAGACGCTCTGACGTCGGGGAAAGTGCGACATCAGCCAAGGCCAGACCCAGACTTTGGAATCCGGCCGATCGAAGGGCTGCCTGAGGCAGGACAACCCATATGTTATGACTGCAGATGCATACCTATCGGACATCTACATTTATGGTAGGTACAAAACTGTACTTTTTGTGCTGGGACACAGGATCTGAGTTTGCTAAACATAGTAAGGCCTTAAGTTTAATTCTATTAGCTGTCAAAAAACAATTACAAAAAAATGGCAATCAAAGTCTAAACCGACTGTATCTGAAGTATTGTATATTATAAGAAATGAAGTAGAAGAGGGATCTTTAGAAAAGGGAGGGAACAAATTACATAGAAATAAATGAAAATTGTGTCAACAATACATGCAGAATAATGTTCAGGACGAGGAGAAGTAAGGTTTAAAGGCAGGCAGGTATTCAAAAATTTATGTAATGTTTGACTGATGATGATTAGAAAGAAAGAAAACGTGATTTATGATGCATGTAAATGGGGAAAAATTAATATGTTTTCTTTTCTTTTCTGTTGATTTATGTTTGCTTATGTCTTAAATGACAAGTTAATAAAGGTGTTTCAAAAATCTTGCAGGATTGCCCATAGGAGGTTATTTTTCCATGTTTGCTCCAGCTAGGAGCGTCATCTGCATGAACAATGGATTTTAAACTTGGCCACAGACGGACCATTTTAGAATTACTGAGTCCATCTTAAAAGAGCCATGATCAGGGACCAAGCAGTCTTTGGAGAGCTCTGGGTGCAGGCCCAGAACCAACTTTGCTGAGGTGCAGTAGAGCCTCTTCTTAGCAAAAGGTACAACATTCTTTTTCAGCCTTTTTATTATCCAAGAGTAACAGAAACTTTTGTTCTGTCCTGGACTTTTTATCTTAGTTCTTTTTTTCCAAGTACATGTCATACATCAGCTTCTAAAGATTCCCTTTCTAGGGTTCATGCTTATTGCTACAGTAGGGCATCTGGATAATGTTGCTGTATATGATGGACATCTTCTGACATCAGTGTATGAAGTCCTCAAAATTGGTTCCTTTGGTTCACTCTTGTAGCCCTCAGTTTCAGTACATAGTGTTGAGTTTTGCCTTTCCACTGCAGTTGGTATTTACCAAGATATTTAAAGTGGTGGCAGGCATGTTGAATTGGGAACTTTTGTGTTTCATACTAAAGTAGCTGGCTGTAGGCATTCATGTTGGTGGATTTCCAGATGGTGTCCTTCCTTGGCTGGGGCCCTTCCTTGGTTGCATCTCCTGTAGTATCCTCATAACATGGGAGAAGTCCTGCCTTGTATCAGCTCAGAGGATTGCCTTGGGTTTAGTTGAATATGTACTTTTCATTATCTTTAGTTCCTGTTGTTGGAGAGGACCTGGGCAGTTGTAGCCTAAATGTGGCATCACCACAGTCAAGGTTGAAGTGGGATGTGTGAAATGATACTGCAGAGGTTGGCAGCCTGGATAAGCATGCAAATGGTGGTCCAGACACTACCCTTTCTTCTTCTTTTAGGCGTTACTGTAGTCACCAATCTTTACAGAACTGTCTGTTCCTGAAGATTCATGTGTTGCAGTAAACCATGACATGCCAGTGACTGCAAAGCTGTTACATCTTTATGGACCTTCTGTTAGGATCATACCATTATCACGAGGCTCTAGAGTTGTGGATGATATGGTGGATGCCACATGTCCTTCTTAATATGAGCATTTGCTTCCTGCAGTAAAACCAGTTATGGGTTCTAATAGTGATAGTTTTGCTAGTGTATTGGGAAACTTATGTGGGATCTTCCCTTTTTGGGAGAACATGAAACCCATCCCTCAGGATTTACAGCTTTGCTCAAACTATCTGGAACTGTAAGCAGTGTTCTTCACCCTAAATGTTCAAGGGAGTTGTCCAAAGTTCTTCCTGACTCAGTTTGACAATTAGTTCATGGTTTGATACATCAACATACAGGGTGGCATGCTCTTACCCCCTCGTGTTGAGAGAAAATGTGGGCTTTCAAATATGCCGAAGAAAAGGAACATGACAGTAACTCTGAACAATGAACATGAAAAGAAACAGGAAGCTATGCACATCTACAAGACTCGGTGCTTGGTTTCCCTTGGAATCCTTAACAGATTGAACAAACTTTGCGTATTTATGCACAAAGTTTTTGTAAGGCTTTAGGCAATCTAAAGAAAAACCTTATTCCCACAGTTTTAGTAACTACAATACCAGTGTTTTCAAGTGAAACTAGGAGTTGCCTCACAGATTTTGAGAAGAGAAAGATTACAGACCTGAGTCCTTCACTGCTTGGCTGCTACATTCTTAGTAACACTAGATAGGATAAGACAAATCAGTTGTTTGTCTTTCAATTGATATCCACCTCCCATAACTCCTGGGGGAGGACTTGATCCACTAATGTGTTTTACAAATACTTTTGTGCCCTCTTATATGTTTATTTTTATATTATTATTCTTTCAGTCTTCATATAACATCTAAGGTATGAGGTACAGCCATGGATGAAATGCATTTGTTGGTCACATATCTTGGGTCATCATCTAGTTTCTCTTGTTTTTTGCCCTGCTTTCTCCCATTTCCTGTCTGAAAGATTAACTGTTTCACTCTGTGCCTCTCTCTTTTGTAAATTGGGAAGTGACATATAACCAAATCGTAGTTAGAGGAAGACATGTCCAACAATTGTATAAAACAATGCACTTTTATTGGTTAAGTGCTTTATTCTTATCCCAGAGAACAATGTAGAGAGTGTTCTGCCTTTCTTAATACTATTGTATTCCAGGAGACTGTATTTTTGTTCCCCATACTGTATCTCTGGTCTTTTGCCCACCTTTTTCAAGAATATAGAGGCGACTTTTGGGTGTTTTCTGCTCTTCCTACACATTGGGAAGCAATCTGTAGTACTTCAGGTGGTGTAAAAATAATTACTTGCTCCCTTATTATTATTTTGTATTCTGTCTGCAGATTAGAGAGTATTATGTGAATAATTTCTTTTTATTTTTTTTTTAATTTCAGGAAGTCAGTATTGCTTTTTTTTTTTAAAGTTCAGGAAATTGGTATTGCTTTATTTGTTTATTTTTTACAAGAAACGTGTTTGTCTGTGTCACACATGGTAATTTGATAATCTTACATTTATATAAATGAAAACAAATCACAGAGGCACAGTCTGTTGGAAACACTATACTTTACAGACTGTGCCAACACAACTATAGCCGCAAACATCATGCATCATTTTTAATGTATCCAGTCATTGTCAGTCACCCACCACATAGCTCTTTCAGATCCCCCCTTCCCCTAAACATTGATCCTCCCCTGCATGCAGTGGTCCCACACTTCCCATTCCCTCCCGTGCAATCTACTCCCACCCCTCTCCAAAGATCCCAGTTCCAGCCATTCCTTTGTCACTTCCAGTAAAGCTGGCCTAGACTTTGACCACCATCATCCAGCCACTGCCTCCCCGGCAGCCACCGCAACCAGACCCAGCAAGGCCCCACCATGTCCAGGCAACTCCAGCTCTGCATCACAGCTCAAAAAAAAAATCACCTTCCCAGTCACCCTAACCTGCCCACCCAGCATCCCCGAAAGAACAGTCCACAGGGAACCCCCATATTCTGCCAAAGCACCACACCCACGTGAATAATTTCTTGAGTGTACCCTACAGTATTAGATGCACAAAGTCCCCGTAATGTATTCTTCAACCTTAACAAGCCAAATGCATGGATGAGTCACTTTTTATATTAGGAAGGCTTATGACAATTTACTTTTAAGGTACAAGCAAACTCCCAGTAATGTGGCATTGGCAGTAAGTTTAAACAGTGGATTTGAGTTCTTTATTTAATCCAGAGTTTTTAAGTGTCTGAAATGGGGAATTGTCTGAACAAGTGGTTATAAGAGAGAGTGATGCACTCCAAGGTTTGTTTATCCTTCGAAGAGTTAAGAGCAACAGACATAAACTCCCAGGAAACTGTGTCAGAAGCCTTCCCAATGTTGAATTGGATTAAACATGCATTTGGGGTTTTAGGCTGTTGTTTGACAGGAAGACAGACAGCTGCCACCAGTTATTAAAGATCACTCCCTCTGACACAAAATCATCTTGCCCAGATGTCATCAACTATGGAAATATTCTTTCATTTCACTTTGCAAACGCACTGGCTAATATTTTTATGTCAAGTTTTAGTCAAGGAGCTAGGACCGTATCTACACTTGGTTGTTGTTAACTTTTGGGAAGGATGACTATGTAATGTCTTATTTCATTCCTGCTGCTGGCATTTCTTTACAGGATCTGATGGTGTGTAAGGCCCATGTTATTTGTTGTATTTTGTTTTTACCACCTTCTTGACTTCAGTCACTGAGTCTAATTATTCCCACTGTATTGGATTCCTACCATTGGAGGAGTGGACTCTAATAGATGCATTAATACTTAAACTTCAGTAAACCTCCAAGGCAAAACTGCACCAATTTCTCTGTAATTGCATTTTCCTGGGTTGTAGCACGGTATGACAAGATCTTAAATTTCTTCAAAACCGAGACCACATACTTTGGATTATTACCCCTGTGAATTCACTTTGTAGTCCTCCCCATGCATCAGTTCTGCCTCTGTTTGTGAAATGTCTAAATATCATATTTTAGCTTGATTCTTTGTTATTCGTTAGATAGGCCATTACTTAACTCTTCTTTTATGTTTCTCTGACACTGTAATGACCTTACCTGTCTCTGTCATTTTTTTGCATATTTCCTTGTCTTTTCTGTCCCCCACTAATCCTGGTCTGTGCTCTTAATACTGCTTCCCCTTCCCATCAATTAAGTGCTAGTTTTTGCTTTGATATCTCTTTTCTGAAAATAAACATTTGAAAACTTCCTTGCCATTTGTTCCTTTCCACTTATTGAGTCTAGCTCCTTGATTTTTGCTTGACTAACCTTTCTGAAATTTGTAGAACAGCTAGCTTTAAGTGGGACATGGTCTGACAGGGCTGGCTTATGCACATCCACTGAAGAAATCAATCTGTCTTTAATGATTGGTGGATATATAATCTGTCATGACTGCTTTGTTTTGTAAGTTTAATGAAAAATGTAGTACCCACTGAGTCACAGTGTTAAGCTCTACAACAATCCCCCCACTTATTATCCCTTAACCACATTAAAATTTGTCTCTGGGCTCTGGTATGACATTATTTCTATATTAGAAAATTTATTTGCTTTGAGGAATAAGGCAAGGTTAAATTCCATATAAGCAGAGTGCTTTCATTTATAAGGGCTATTAAATCCAAATGACTGAAAAAATCCAAAAATAATCCTGGGTCATTAGTGTTGTGGTGGCATGTACGTATATTGCCTAAAATCTGAGAGTGAGAATTTATTTTGCCTGTCCGTATCACTTGTCTGCTTACACCATGTACAAATTCTGTTAGTAATCTTAAACTCTCTAGTGCACAAGAGTGTTACCCTTCCTCTTCCTCCCTCCTTGGTTTTTGGTCCACTACATATAAAGAAAATAGCATGTTATGTAGCTTGTTCACTTCTCTCACTTTTGATTTTGTTGCTTGATGCTACATGGAAATGTATGTTGGTCGATTGACAGCACTTTCACTGAGTGCTGAACAATTAACGGAAAAGCAGCAAAACAAGTTTCACTGAACCTATGAGGTAAGTTTTTTTTTTGTAGGGGAGCAAACCTCCATACACCCCCCTCACCACTGAACTTAAATAATGCCTACTCTAAGGTCACAAAAGAGTGGCGAAAAAGGAAACCTCCATTGTTGGAGAAACTTGTTATGCTCCTTTTCTGTTGATCATACAACACTCTAGGAAAGTGCTGTGGATCGAGCAACAGGAACCCCCTTCTTGGCACCCTGCCCTGCTTAAATTGTGTAGTACCTTATTTCTTACCGATGGAAGCTGCCTCCTTTGTTCCAGGAAAGAGCTTTCAGAACGCAAAAGTGTTCCTGTTAAGTTGATCCCTCCATTGTGTTAGTCTCCTTCAGCAGACTGAGCTTCATAGGTTCAAGGTTCATAGCTTTGTATTAGACTATTGACCACTGGAGTCTATATAAGCCTAGCCGTGCAACCTGACCACCGGAGTCTATATAAGCCTAGCCGTGCAACCTAACCCAGTTTTGTCCTTGAGTACATCGGACACCTGTACGGTGGGGGTATGTTAGTAATGAAGTAGCTAATGTTTTTTGGTGGGATGCATATTAGTTTGGGATTAATTAACTTAACTCTCAGCCTCTGTCCATCAGCTTCCTTTAACCCAATTGTAGAGTGATACAAAACTACCCCCTTCCCCCGAAAAAAGATTTTGCAGTTCTGTGAGAACTGTTCTTGGGTTAGGGCCATCAGTTCTGCAAGAAGTTTCTTTGGTTAGGTCCATCATGAGTTTTTGAGCAGCAAAAATAGCCCAGGTTCTCCTCTGCTTATCCAGATAGACAAGTAAATATTATCTGCCCAGGTTTGTGTGTGCGTATCCTGGTAGAGTAATAAAAAGTGTGTGTCTAAGTTCTCATCTGCTTACTTTGACAGAGAAATAAACATTATGTCCCCATGCTTTCCTTTGCTTGGCCTGACAAAGTTATAAACATGTGCCCAGGCTCTCCTCTGTTTATCCTGAAAAAATAATACAGTGTGTGTACAGGGTCTACTGTGAGTATCCTGATATAGTATTAAACACCATGTTCCCTGGTTATCTTCTGCTTATTATGATGGACTAGTAAGTGCCGGGTTCACAAGTGTTTATCATGACAGAATAATAGTTTTCTCAGGTTCTTCTTTGCTTTATGTGAAAGAGTAATAAAGAGCATGTGCCTAAATTCACCGTTCCTGACAAAATAATAAACAATGTGTGCCCAGGTTCAGGTCTGCTGCCAAGAGAATGTCAAACTGCTGCACTTAGTGCTAGTCTGCTGGCCAGCTGGTCCATGAAGTAGAATAAGTTAAATGAGTGCTTCCTATATAATATATAAATCACATATTCTGTTCTAGCAGCACCTGCGTTGTCCACAGTATTGCATTAGTAACGTGTACAAGTTAAATAAGCCACTAATTTTCAAAGATGCATGTGTGCAAGTTACCACCTACAAGTCCACGCTTGCAGTTTTTGACAGAGACCGTTTTTACATAGTTAATTGTTATGCTGCCATTCCCATTTGTGTCCTACCTTTACCCCTTCGTGTTCCTGAAGGTACCAGTAGTCCCACTGTCTACCAGTCATTTGTTCAACTCATTCCTCATGTTCAGCATTCCCTGTGTGAAACAGTTCTTCCTTCGGTCCAGTCTGAAGTTGGTTCCTTCAACCTGTAACTGACCCCCCCATGACCTTTCTCTTCAGCAGTTGTGTATGCAACCATGTATCTCTGCGTCACCTTCTTGTTTTGAGGTCATAGTGTTTGCTGCCTTTTCTTGTAAAGGAAAACTGGTTCCCTATTGAAATATCTGTACTTGAAATGCTGAGTACTGAGAAGCCAAAACAATGTAGAAAATACAGGATTAGAGCGAATCTCAAAAATCACTCTTCTTTAAACTTCTTTTTGCGGCGGGAACCCCCACAAATGCTGAAATTATATATGCCAACTCCAAGATCGCCATACCTTAGAGAAAAGGGACTTTTCCAAGAAATGGCATCTTGGAATTGGTGTCCGTAAGTCCATTCTTTCTGTCTTTCAGTCTCCATATTTCTGGACTTGCTCTAGCTGGTCTCAACATTTCAGATGGTTAATTAGAAAACCACCATTGCATTTACTGCTTTGTCACCTTCCTCTGCACCCTTCTTTTGTCATCACAGAATTGTGCTTATTACTTCTGGGGCTTCACCATTGCTCTGCAGGCTGGAGGCATGACATTATTGTACCTGGAGTGTGTCCTTCAAAGGATAAAGCCCAGCATCCAGCCTCTTTAGCTGCACACCAGTTTTCTTGCATCTGAAGATGTTCATCATGCATAAAGCTGCAGTCATAACAGATGGGTTCTCCTGCCGTCAGGCGGGTCCTCGGTCGGCCGAATTCCAGAGTCTAGGTCCGGCGTTGGTTGTCGTCGCTTCTTCCCTGACGTCAGTGCGACAGGGGTATAAAGGAACCAGCCAACTCCATTTTCTTCAGTCTTTCTTGCCGCGCGGTGCCCGAAGCAGAAGCAGTTCGCAAGTGCCGGTCGGCCAGCTCCTGAGATTACGAAAATTTGGAAAACAAAGTCTTCTTAAAAGCTAAGTACCCCGTTGGGGAAACTTTTCTTGCCTCAGACCGATGTCAGACAAAGTTAATAATTGTATTTCTTGTGGGAAGCAAATACCGCATAAGGATTTCCATTCCCTCTGTATACCTTGTTTAGGCCCAGACCACGACGTCTCTGTCTGTCGCTTTTGTGCTACATTCAACAAACACACTATTAAGCATCGGGCGGAGTTTGCCCAGCATTATTTTGGGAAAGCATTTAACTATACTATGTCGTCGGATACTCCGACTCCGGTTATGTCTAAAAAACGCAAAGACAAGGACCGACACACGAGGTCCACGGCCTCTACCGACACCACGCCAAAGCCGACTTCATGTGGTCCGGTTCTCAGCGAGGCGCCTATGCAGCCCCTAACTACCGACGACACTTCTTTGGCGGTGTCTCATGTGCCCGAGGTCGCAGGCTTCTCGGCCCACACCCCGACTACAGATACCGAAGCCACTCTTGGCATTGAAACTCAGAATGTGGACAGGTCCACCTCCACTCAAGGTGTCTTCAGACCTTCCTCTTCTTTCTCCATCAAGGCTTTCACAAAGTCTAAAGCAACCATGCACTCTAAAAGATCAGCTACACAGGGCCCATCTCCAGGCCCCATGCCTAAGAAACAGATGCTTAAAATGGCTGAGGATTTAATTAATCTTATCAGAGGTTCTCAGCCCCCACCGGACAAAAGGCCCAGAGTGGAGGAAGATTCCCCCTCCTCTGATCAGGGCTCCATTATTTCAGTGCACTCTGATGATCAGGAACATTCTTACTCCCCTTTTGAAGACTCTGATGCGGAGGAGTCCATCCCTTCTGTCTCCCCCCCAGAGGATTACTCATTTGGGGAAACTTTGCATACCTTAAGGGAACACTTCCACTGGGAAGGCCAAGATTATTCTGATTCCAAGAAAAGGCTCAGGGAATTTCTCTTGCTACCTCAGCACAGGTCTCTGGCTATACCTCCTGTCTTGGACATCCTGAATGATGTTTACTCGGAGGCCTGCCTTAACCCGGACTCTCTACCTCCAGCTCCAGTTAAGCCTGACAGGTACTACAGGGTTCCTGACTCACACCAATTTCTATACAAAAGCCATGCTGCTGACCCAGAAACCACCTCACAGGGCCCCAAGGGAGTTAAGGCCTCCATTGCTAAAAATCCATTACCTTCCGAGAGAGACTCCAGATCCTTAGAATGGTGGGGGAAAAAGGTGTATACCTCGTCAACCTTATCCATGAGGGCCTTAAACTGTCAGTTTCATATGCTAAAATACCAACAGTTTTTGTTATCACAATTGAAAAGTAAAATGTCACAACCTGAACAACCAGACTTGAAGGAGTTGCAGGATTTGATGCATAGTGCAGAACAAGTGGGTAAGCATACCTTACAATGTGGTTTTGATGCTCTAGAGGCCTCATGTAGAGCTGATGTTACAGGATCAGTCATACGTAGGCATGCCTGGCTCAAGGAACAAGCCTTACCTGATCATGTCAAAGCTAAATTACTAGACGCCCTCTTCAAAGGATGTACTATTTGGTGCTAATGCTGAGGAGGTGTTAAGGAAAATGGAGGAAAAGGCTAAATCAATGCAAACTGTGAAAGAATTTCTACAGGTACAACCCCACGCTTTTAGTAGAAATTGGCCTTCCAAAAACTGGTCCTTTCCTGCTACGGACAGACACCAAAGAGGCAGATACAGGCGCCCGAGGGGCAGAGGACAATCCCAAGGATCGTTTAGAGGCAGACAATGGCAAGCTCCTACACAAAGAGGTGGTGAGGATAACTCGCAATCTTTCAGAAAGCAAACCCAATGACTTTCCCCTTTGCATGCCAACCAAGTCTTAAATGGCAGCCCCCTTAGGAGGAAAGCTGGCATTATTTTCAAAAAATTGGCATATTGTCACAAAGGACAAATGGATCCTGGACATTATAAACAGAGGCTACAAATTCCATTTTCACACCCTTCCAAAAATGAGAGGCATGCCAAACCTGCCACACAATCAAAGGGCAGAGGCACAAAGGCAAATTACAGATCTCATAAACATGAAAGCTATTCAAGAGGTACCTACGCACGAACAAGGTCAAGGTTTTTATTCCAGGCTATTTCTGGTGCCAAGGAAGGGAAAAGATTGGAGACCTATCCATCCTAAACACATTTCTACTCGTACCAAAATTCAAGATGCTCACCCTACAGCAACTTCTTCCCATGCTGGGCAAGGAGTCTTGGCTGGTAACATTGGACCTCAAGGAGGCATACCTGCATGTCCCAATCAGACAAAATTGCAAACGGTACCTCAGATTTCTTGCAGGTTCGACCCATTATCAATTCTCTGCATTGCCCTTTGGCTTATCTACTGCGCCCAGAGTATTCACGAAATGCCTGGCATCAGTAATTGCCTACTGCAGACTTCAAGGGATACAAATATACCCCTATTTGGACGACTGCCTTATCCAAGCGGACAGCAAGCACATTCTTCTGAAACATCTGGCTTATGTAATAATGTTGTTGAACTCTCTGGGATACACAGTCAACAAAAAGAAGTCAAGGCTAATACCCTCTCGGAAGATAATTTTCCTGGGTGCCAATTTGGACACAAACACCCAGATGGCCTACCTCACGCCAGAGAAGCAGGGCAACTAATTCAATACTTCAGAACACTAGCAAATTGCACCAGGCTGACTGCAAGGAAAATCCTGCAGGCTCTGGGATTCATGGCATCTTGCATCTTGCTAATCCCATGTGCAAAGCTGCATATGAGGAAACTACAATGGTACCTGAAAAACATATGGTCTCAACACAGCCACAGTTTGGAAACAATAATACCACTAATTCCATGTCTGCAAAAGGAATTTCTGTGGTGGGCTCAAGCATGTCAAACAAACACAGGTCTTCCATTCAGCAAGCCTCAAGCAAATCAAGTCATCACAACAGACGCCTCGGACTACGCCTGTGGCACATGACAGATCGGTGCATTCAGGGCAAATGGTCCCAAAAAGAAAAGCATCTTCACATCAATCAAAAAGAAATGCTAGCAGTAATAAATGCTATTATAGCTTTCAAGGACCTTCTACAACCAGGTCAACTATTGATAAGAACAGACAACACTACAGTTATGTGGTACATAAACAAACAGGGAGGGACACATTCTTACCCCCTATGCAGACTGGCCATGTCACTTTGGAACATGGCCGTGGACTTACAAATGAAACTACAAGCACAGTACTTGCCAGGCAAGGAAAACACGCTGGCAGACAACCTAAGCAGGAATATGACAGATCCACACGAATGGAAATTGCATCCAAAAGTTTTTACAGAGATAATCCAAGAATGGGGAAGGCCAGACATAGATCTCTTTGCCTCCCACAAAAATCATCAATTGACAAAATTCTGCTCAAGGATTTTCCATCCAAAGGCCTGGAGAGTGGACGCTCTCTCTTTCAGTTGGACATCAATGACAGTTTATGCCTTCCCACCTCTTCCTCTGCTGCCCAAAGTTCTATTGAAGACCAGAGCAGACAGACCAAAGATGATTCTCATTGCTCCGGACTGGCCAAGGCAACACTGGTACCCACTCCTGAGGAGCCTGACGCATTCACCACCATGGACCCTGCCTCTAATGCCTCTTCTTCTGACTCAGCACAGCTTCAAAACTCTTCACAGCCAGCTAAAAACACTCAATCTGGCCGCATGGAAGGTTCCTTAGCGTCACAACAGGCCCTACTCTCCAAGGAGGTGCAGGATGTCATTTTGGAGGCCAGAAGGCCATCAACTAGAAAAGCTTACTCCGCAAAATGGAAACGTTTTTGTGTCTGGCATGAGAAAAAGGGCCAGGATCCTGGAAAACTGAATTTACCTCAAATACTACAATATTTGGCTGAACTGCTAAGCAGTGGACTTTGTTTCTCCTCCATCAAAATCCATGCCTCAGCCATTTCTGCAGAATACAACACTGATCCACCTTTATTCTCTCACCCTCTCTTAAGACAGTTCCTCAGAGGGGCTAAGAGTTTAAGACCTCCAAGGAAACAACCAATACCTGCTTGGGATCTTAATTTCATTCTGGAAAAACTGACCTTGCCTCCCTTTGAGCCAGCTGCCTCATCAGATTTGCAATATTTGTCCTGGGAAACAGCTTTCCTTCTGGCTATCACCTCAGCTCGTAGAGTTTCAGAACTACAGGCTCTCATGGCTGTACAGCCTTTTATCATCTTCCATCAGGACAGTTTCCTTACGAACCAACCCGTCCTTTATGCCTAAAATGGTATCCAGGGTAGCTTTAAATCAGGCCATACATTTACCTACTTTTTATCCTAATCCTCAAAACAAAGGGGAGAGATTACTACATTCCTTGGACATCCACAGACAACTGCGTTATTATTTGGACAGAACAAAGCCTTTCAGAAAATCAGAACAGCTCTTTGTGGCCTATGCGGTAGGAGCTCAAGGAAAGCCAATTTCCAAACAGACAATCTCAAAATGGATAGCCCACTGCATGCTTTTGCTATTCCTTCCATGGCAAAACTGTACCTACAGGCATTAGAACTCATTCCACCAGGGCCACAGCCACCTCTGCAGCCTTCCTCAGAGGAGTTCCTACCAAGGACATTTTGGAAGCAGCCACTTGGAGTTCTGTGCATACCTTCTCCAAGCACTACAACCTACCATTATACTCCAAATCTAGAGCAGGCTTTGCCACTGCAGTCTTGCAGGGCATTTTGGCTCCTCCAAGTTCCATCTAGTGCCTACCACCCCTTTCTTAGCTTTGGGATTCTACCCATCTGTTATGACTGCAGCTGTATGCACGATGAACATAGTACAGTTTTGTACCTACCATAAATGTAGATGTTCGAGTGCTAATACAGCTGCAGTCCAGGTTTCCCTCCCTCCTTCCCCTCTTGGGACAGGCCTATAGGCTGACACATCCTCATACAACTTGATTGGGGTATTCATTTATGATGTATTTGCTTGCAACTACTGTATTTTGATTATATTGCACTGCATTATTACACAAATTTATGTATTGCCTTCCCTCTGGGGGCACCTGACATCTGGGGCAAGAAAAACTGAAGAAAATGGCGTCGGCTGGTTCCTTTATACCCCTGTCGCACTGACGTCAGGGAAGAAGCGACAAAAACCGACGCCGGACTTTGACTTTGGAATTCGGCCGACCGAGGACCCGCCTGATGGCAGGAGAACCCATCTGTTATGACTGCAGCTGTATTAGCACTCGAACATCTACATTTATGGTAGGTACAAAACTGTACTTTCTAGTGTGCCAGCCACTATTCCTAGGTCTGTCTCCTAGTCTATTGTGTTTTTTTTTTTTCTTCAGCATTCTCCTATCCTGTAGCCTTCTAGGATTTAGGCCTGAAATAGAGCACTATTCACAAGTAGCCATTAAATTTGAACAGCTGTTTTGTTAGTTCTTCTAGCCTGACACTGGGTCAGAGGTCAGTTGTATCAACCTTATTTTTGGTTCTTTGCAGAATGGAAGCTGTAAAAGTTGAACCATACAGGACCTTAAGCATGAATCTAGTCCCTCTCCTTACCTTGCTTAGAAAAGTGAATTATTGGACAGTGAAATCATTTTTTTTTTTGAGATTGTAATAGGTTAGTTGTAAGAAAATGCTGGGTGCCATATGATTCGCAAAATCCTTTCCAGTAGTTTTGACCTTACAGTTGACATTGTTTTGGACTGTTGTTCATGAGCACCAGCTTAGCTTGACTCTTGTCCTTTTTCATTCAGGAGCAATGTTTAGCCGGCTAGCTAAAGGAGTGAACACAGTACTGCAAGAGCTATCCAGAGATGCAGATGAAATTGAAGATGAGGATATTCCGAAAGAGGAAGAGGTGAGTGTTGCAATTCTGTTAATAAGCAGAGATCCCATCCAAGTTTTGTCATGACCAATAAATGTGTCCTTGAGAACACATCACCGAATTACATCACTGTAATTGTAGAATGAATAAGTGAAAGCACTTGTATAATTATTTAGGCATGCTGGCTCATGTAAAATTGTCATAAGAAACTTTTTGCTGTAGTGGAAATGTTCGCTTGGTGTTAATCACAGGCTGCTTTTGCATGTTTTTTGGATGTGAATCTGCATTTTTTGCCAGAGATGGCCTGCATATGTCACCCCTGGGCTTCCGGATACTGGCCAAGGCTCTTGTCACCCCTATAGTGCCTTTTTTAGGTGGTGTTCCAAAGACCAAATTACCACCATAACAGCTACAAACAAATGTAATCTGAGGGTCATGCTGCTCTACGCTAGAAGTCTAAATCTCAAAATGCCCTAGCTCGAAACACTCCTTAAAATGGAGAACATCAACATTTGTGCTGTAAGAGCGACCTGGTTCAAGGCAGCAGAAAACACCCCTACACTACCAGGCTATAACTCTTTCCACACCTTTTGGCCCCAGAACTTGGACCGAAGCTCCAAAGGCGGTGGTGTTTCCATATTCATAAAGGATGCGCACACCTCAAGACCGGTAGCCCAACATAACGCATCAGAGATACTTCAGGTGCAGCTAACGCTAGGTAAGACAGCGATTCAGGTTGTAGCCTGCTGTAGGTCCCCAACCATGTCCCAAGACTCGCACTCCACATTCCTAAGCACCCTGGGGAATATTAGGGTCCAACCTAACACTATCATACTAGGCGACTTCAACTACCCCTCCATTAATTGGGAAAACTACTCATGTACCAATACACTTGCCCAATGTTTCCTAGTTTCATTAATTTCAGTGCCCTCAAACAGCTCGTTCTTACCCCCACTTGAGGTAGCAACATCCTTGACCTGGTCATTACTAACATGGGCGACTGTTGCGCTACGCCAGTAGTCCGCTCCTCCCTGGTTAGATCTGACCACAAACTAATCACCTTGGAAATCCACATTCCTCCCACCCCCCGCAAAGGTAACCACCATGAAAAACTTCTCCAAAGCTAACCTTGGGCTCCTAAAAACAGAGGTGGCTAACTTCACGACACCCATACAAATGGAGAATAGTTGCATGACTGCCGAATCATACACCAATGCACTGTACGAACACGTACACAAATGTATGGATCTCGCCAGACCCAATAGAACAAAGACGCTCTCCTCCAAAAAAAAGGAAGCCAATCTGGTCTGGTGGTCCTCTACCATAAACAAACTCCACAACAGGAGGAGGAAACTGATGCTGAATAAGGTGAAGTCCCAAGACTGGAAAAAACCCCTTATCAGCCTCAACAAAAAGTTTAGATCCCTCATCAAATCCTCTAAAGTTAGCTATGAAAACAGAATTACAGTAGACAGTAAAGACAACCACAAGGCCTTCTATAGTTATGTAAAGAATCTCCATGGAAATGCCCAGATTTGCTCTGAGCTACTGCACAATGGTACCCCTATACCGAGCCAACAGATATTGCCAATATACTGGCCAACAGATTCAATGCCGACTTTACTCCCCCAAAGGACCAATCACAATACCAGTAGATTGACAGGCACCCAATATTACTGCTGCACAGGTTAAAATAGCACTGCCCATGGCCAAGAATACAGCTTCTATGGGACCTGACAGTATCCCTGGCTGTGTTTTACATGAACTACAGAGTGAACTGGAAACTCACCTATATGCCCTGTTCAATCACAGCCTCACCTCAGGCTTTGTCCCTACCGAATGGCACACTGCTACAGTCATCCCTCTCCACAAAGGAGGAGCCACTACAGACCCTGGGAACTATCACTCCATTAACCTGACAAGTCTGATATGCAAAGCTATGGAACGTATCATCATGAACCTAATAAACAAGGATATAGGGAATACTCTGGATCCCACACAGTTTGGTTTTGTGAAGGGTAGATCATGCCTGCTCAACCTGGTCAACTTCTTTGAGTCAGTCACCAGAGCTGTGGATGAAGGCAAGGTGGTTTATACAGCCTGCCTTGATCTGGCTAAGCCCTTTGATACCATTCCCCACTCAGGAATCGTAGAAAAACTTACTAAGCTAGGCATCAACCCCTGTATCACCAGGTGGGTTGCAGACTAGCTCACAGATAGAACCCATGGTGTGAAAGTAGCTGATTCCAAGTCAGACTGCCGACTAGTCATGAGTGGAGTCCCACAGGATTCGGTCCTGGGTCCTCTCCGGTTTGGTATATACTTCTCTGAAGTCCAGGCCAACACGAAGGGATTCTGGCTGACAAACCACAGATGATTGCAAACTGGGAGCTATTATTAACTCCCCGAGTGATGTTGACATCCTACAGAATGGCCTCACTGAGACCAATGACTGGTGTCAGAACCATGCCCTTTAGCTCAATGCCAAAAAATGTGATGTGTCGTTATCCCCTTTGGAAAAAAACAAGTTCCCATGAATTACCACATTGATGGTAGTCCACTGAATGCAGAAGGCGTTAGAGATCTGGGAACACAGGTTGACAGCAACCTTTCTTTTGATCACCACATTGCCACTGTGGTCAGAAAGTCCTTCTGTGTGGCACATCTCATTACTAAGGGTTTTGCATCCAGGAAGAAAGAGGTCATTGTCTCCCTCTACTCTTCCCTCATTAGGCCAGTCATCGAGTACAATGCCCCATTTGGCATGTTTCTCACTAGACACCTGCAACAACTGGAGAGGCTGCAAAAGTACCTCACAAAGAGGATCCTAGGCCTTAAACACTTGTCCTATATAGACAGACTCAAAAAAAACTCCAACTGTTGTCTGTCTCATATTGCCTAGTTAGAGGCGATCTCTGCTTGACTTACAAAGCCATGTCTGACCTAGCCCTGTTAGAAATGCTACAGCTAAAGAAATCCGAATCCCTCCACACCACACGCTTAAGATACCTCAACCTCATTACCACAATCAACAGAGCTTACTGGAGGGACAGGTTCATAGCCCAGAGACTGCCCATGCTATGGAATAGACTTCCCGTACATGTTAAGCAGAGCACCTCGCTGACCCTCTTCAAGAGAAATCTTGATGAGTGGATGGGAAATGGAAAATTCACCCCAGGGATAACTCCAGTGGCTCTACTCGACAGAGGCACCGGGAACTAAGGTCGGGTGGCACAATGCCAGGGTAATCCTATGGGCTAGGCTTGTAAAGGCCCCAGGGCCATTAGCCTAGTACACACCTATGAACCTATGAAGTAAATAAGCAGCAGTGACTGTGGCTGATTTTAGTACATGGTATGTGAAATGAAGATTGTTTACAGTGCCTGTTTCAAGGCTGTAATGTTCAGATTGTTGAAAAGAGTGTTGCAGAAGTTTTGCAGGCACCTAGTAATGCCTTAGGTTATGAATGATTTAAACGTAATGTACTAGAATGGAGACACCTTCTCTAACTTTGGTTGTGTAAGGTTAGTAAAGGGAGCAGAACCTCTTTCTTTTTTCTTTCTTTCTTTCTCTGTTTAATGTATCTGTAATACAGCCCCATGTCTTAGACCTCTGATTTTGCAACTCCAAAACTGGATTGTTAAATGCCAGTTTTTTGACTAACCATATGCCCAAACCTTTAAAAACAGTGATATTTTCTATTATCTGCAGCTCATGTATGTATTTTTTTCATGTTCATTTCTATCTCGTTTAATTTGGCTCAGTTTTGATGTGTACGTAAAGTAACTTGCAGTAAATTTATTTCTTTTACATTCGTAATAATTCTAATAGTCTTCAGACTTTGTAGACAAACATTGCAAAAGATACTCTGAAAAATGAGATCACCAAGGCTTAATTAAATAAGTAAGGATCATGAAGAGGTCTCTGTGGTATACCACTGGACAGAGAATAAAATTCATATTTATGACTATCAACTACCCAAGTTCAATTATTAAGCCTGCTATAAATTCTTAGCACCTAATCCCCTAGACCCAAATTCTTTAGTTTTGTCATAAGTAAATTATGGTTAAATGTGTAAAAAGCTGCAGTAAAAGCTATGTAAACCACATCCACTTGAAGAACATGTTCTAAATCAGAAATAATATTTCTATAAAAAGCTAGGTTGCATGTTAATTTATTGATTGCACATGAATGCACACTGCCATATTTGTTACCTCAGTCTTTTCAGCACTAAACTCTCCATAACTTTTCCAACACAGAGTACGAAGCTGATAGGTCGCAGCTAGTTACTAATGAAAGATCTTCCTTGATTTTGGAGTGGTACTACCCTTGTAGCTAATATTAAAAAATAAATAAATAAATAAATAAATATATATATATATATATATATGTATGCACTCATGTTATAATGTTGTTATAATATATTCATATAGTTGATCTCTGCATTAAGGCTGCTCCTAGTGACATAATTTTCTGGAATAAGATCAAAGATGTTCAGTAGATGTTACTGCCTGAGAGTCTTTACAGTAGCCTTGTTTAGGTGTTTAGGGTCTAGCCCAGGTTTGTCTTTATCTCATTTTCATAAAATAATGGTTCCTGAGCATTGACTGTAGATTAGCAAATTATCAAAGGATAGTGTCTAAATCATAATCCATCTTCAGAAGTGCAATATAATTGTTTAAAAAAGTAGATTGCTTAGTAGTTGCCCAGCATTTCATATTAATATCACAACTTGCAATAACATGATCACTTCCCACTAGATCTGGATCACACTTCACCTTAAAGTCCATGAGTTAAGGCAGATAGCTACAGTACTCCAATAATTTTGGATATTTTTTTTTAAAATCAGACTGTAAAAAAATAATGGCAGTACACTTGATTCTAGCATCTCAATTTACTAGGCAGATTTAAGTCATCAATGAGAATTGCATTATCACAGTCTTGCGTATATTACAAATCACTTAGTGAAGACATATAATTGACACTGTTAGGTAGCCAGTGAACATGTACAAGTTGTATAATGTTGAGTTTTGATACTGAAAATTAATCCATCAGGTTTATTATTATCAGATAAATGTGTTTAACAATTAGAAGTATGATCACAAATACAGTGCACCCCAGTATTTTCACTGACTGAAAAAAAAATTAAACCAGGGATATTTTACTGCCAGTCATTTAGCTTGTACCAGGTTTCCGTGTAGTGAGCAGTTCCATGCAAATGTACCTAATTTATAGCAACAGAAATGAAACTGAAATCTAACTCCTGAGAGCCAGCAAACAACTACACTTTGAGCTCTGCTGGAGTGCATTCTCAACTCAGAAAGACCAGGCAGACATCTTCTGCACACACTAACATTTATTTATTTTATATTTACTTTATCCTACTTGGTGATCCCAGGGAATAAAAGACTACACTCCCTTTGAATGCTATTATAAAGCTGAAAAACCTATCCTCAGCAATCTCTAAAGTGTATACCAAAAGCAACATATATGCCTACACCTAGTGGACTCCCAAGAACGAAGCCCATAAGGCAAGCAGCACTTTACCCAGGACTCTTCTCATAGGGGACTCCAGTATATGACACACACAGATTCCCCACTCACCAGACTGGGCAAGGAGAAGATAATGGTTAGTTGCTTATCTGGAGCCAAGGTCTGCCAGGTTATGCACACACTTAAGTTAATGCACCACAGGTACCAGTAGGATTCTGTCATAGTTTATGTGGGTATAAATGACCTGAGACATAATTCACTAGACTATATGAAGAGAAACATTATGGATCTCTCTGAATATGTGTCTCAGATAGGTGTGTGCCTTGCATTGAGCAGCATTCCACCTTCACCAAGGATGGTGGCACAGTATGAACAAAGAGTGATTGACTTTAACAATTGGCTTAGTTATTGGTGTCATTCCAGGAGTATTCAGTATTTGTCAACATAGGAGGACATAGGTAATAGACCATGTTGCTTTGCCAAGGATGATCTGCACCTGTCCCATCGGGCTGTTCACCCCCTTAGAGCCTTATTTTAGGCAATGTGTCATTGACAAAATGACTAGCTTAGCAAATAAAATCCAAAGGAACCTAAAGGTGTTACAGCTCAGTTCTTGGAACTTTAACAAGAAACTCCACACCCTACAAGCTGTCCTCTCTTTGCCATTATCAAGACATGGTTTAATGCCACAGAAAGTACTCTGGCAGTGCAAGGCTTCACTGCCTTCCAGATGTTTAAGTCATCAGCCACACAGACAGGAATTTAAGATGGAGGTGTCTCGATCTACATTAGCAACAACTATATCTCTAGATTGGTTAAACAGGATGATGCCCTGGAGTTCAACCACATGCAAATCACCATAACTAAAGTTCTGTACCATATCCTAGCAAGCTATAGGTCACCAGCTGTAACCCCATGAATCCCATAAATTATACCTAGACCTGCCGGAGACACTCCCCATCCAGCCAAATACCGTATTCATGGAAAACATCAACTACCCCTCTATAGACTCGGAAAAATGCACTGCCTCCAACTTGCAGGTACAGCTTTTCCTGGACTATATTAAACAAATACCTTTCACCAGATAGTGCAAAATCCAACCAGAGGTTCAAATATACTGGATCTAGTTTTCACTAATATTGGAAAGTGCTGCACCCTTCCATGTCACATCCTCACTGGTGAAGTCCGATCACAAAGCAGTCTTCTTCAAAATAAAAATCAACCTGGACAACCCAGTAAAGTCTGTAACAGTTGGGAGCTATTCTAAAGCATACTGCATCCTATTAAACAACAGTTTGTAAAAATTCATTGGCCCTCTGAACCCTGAGTTCACAGCAGTCTGTGCAGAATTGTTTACAGAAACCCTGTACAACCTTGTAAATGGCTGCACAGAGGCTGCTGTTCCTAAAGTAAGTAAGCCCAAAACAAATGTCAAAAACAAATCACACTGATGGAATCCTAACCTTAGAAGAGTACAGTGGATATAAAAAGTTTACACACCCCTGTTAAAATGCCACATTTATGTGATATAAAAAAAAAATGAGACCACAATAAATCATTTCAAAACTTTTCCCACCTTTAATGTGACCTATAATCTGTGCAATTCAATTGAAAAACAAACAAATCTGTTAGGGGGAAATATAAAAAATAAAAAAAACATACAATAAGCTGGTTGCATAAGTGTGCACACCCTTAAACTAATACTTTGTTGAAGAACCTTTAGATTTAATTACAGCATTCAGTCTTCTTGGGTACAAACCTGCCATCAATTAAAGAGACTTTGATTAACCCCAAATAAAGTTAAGCTGTCCTAGTAGGATTTTCCTGGCATTTACTCAGTTACCTGCTACAGCAAAAGCCATGGTTTGCAGAGAGCTTACAAACCATAAAAGGGATCTCATTGTTGAAAGGTATAAGTCAGGAGAAGGGTACAAACAAATTTGCATAGCATTGGATATATTATGGAACACAGTGAAGACAGACAGTCATCAAAAAGTGGAGAAAATATGGTACAACAGTGAAGTTTCAAAGAACTGGATGTCCCTCCAAAATTGATGAAAAGACAAGATGGAAACTGGTCAGGGAGGCTGCAAAAGAGACCTACAGCAACACTGAAGAAGCTGCAGGAATTTCTGGAAGTACTGCTTGTGTACCACATGCGACAACAATCTCCCGTATTCTCCATATGTCTGGGGCATGGGGTAGGGTTGTAAAACGGAAGCCTTTTCTTACACAGAAAAACATCCAAGCCCAGCTAAAATTTGCAAAACAATACATCAAGTCTCCCAAAAGCATGTGGGAGAATGTGTTATGGTCTGATGAGACCAAGGTTGAACTTTTTGTCCACAATTCCAAAAGGTACGTTTTGCGCAAAAACAACACTTCGCATCACCGGAAGAACACCATCCCCATGGTGAAGCATGGTGGTGGCAGTATCATGCTTTGGGGTTGCTTTTCTTTGCCTGGAACTGGGGCTTTAGTCAAGGTTGAGGGAATTATGAACAGTTCCAAATACCAGTCACTTTTGACCCAAAACCTTCAGGCTTCTGCTAGAAAGCTGAAGATGAAGAGGAATTTCACCTTTCAACACGACAATGACCCCAAGCATGCATCCAAATCAACAAAAGAATGGCTTCACCAGAAGAAAATTAAGATTTTAGAATGACCCAGCCAGAGCCCAGACCTAAATCCAATAGAAAATCTGTGGGGTGACCTGAAGACGGCTGTGCACAACAGATGCCCTTGCAATCTGACAGATTTGCTGCACTTTTGCAAGGAAGAGTGTGCAAATATTGCCAAGTCAAGATGTGCCATGTCGATAGACTCCTACCCAAGAAGACTGAATGCTGTAATTAAATCAAAAGGTGCCTCAGCAAAGTATTAGTTTAAGGGTGTGAACACTTATGCAACCAGGTTATTCTACATTTTTTTATTTTTTATATTTTTTCCCCATAACAGATTTGTTTGTTTTTCAATTGAATTGTACAGGTTATAGGTCACATTAAAGGTGGGAAAAGTTTTGAAATTATTTATTATGGTTTCATTTTTTTATATCACAAAAACGTGGCATTTTAACAGGTGTGTAAACTTTTTATATCCACTGTATATAACAAAAAGAAAAAAGTCATGGACAAAATCAGTAAGAGCAGCTCTCATAATGGCAAGAGCCCAATAATTATACTGAGCATGAAACTAAAGGGAGTAATTAATTGCAACAAGGCCAATTATGAGGTCAGGATAACCTCTCATGCTAAATACAGCCAACAAGGCCTTCTACAGCTATCAGAAAAAACAAATACGTTCCAGGCAGGCAAGACTTGAAATATAACTAAAATCAAACTGTATTTATTATGAAGCGTTTTTCGTCCAGTTAAACTACATGAACTTCTTCAGATCTGGCACAGCTATGGAGTTGAGATCTCAGCTGAGTGCATTGTTTAGCCTGTTTTAACAAAAAAAAATAAATAAATAAATAAAATACTGTCTTGCTAGCTTGTTTCCCACCTTTCCTAGCCAGTCCAGATCCCAGGCTTTGCTTGTCTCAGGACTTTTATTTTCTGTGTTCAGAGCTATCCAGACCTTGCTGTGGTAGAGGGGAAGTCTTACTGCTTACAGTGGGAGTGGTGAGCATTGTACTGCCTATCTAACACTAGAGGAGTGGTTTCCAGCTCTGAAATTGTAATTTTATTTGCCTTTTTGGGCTGATTTCTTTCCCTTTCAACTTTCTGGCTTATAAATGTGTGTGTTTGCACATTTTTCGCATCGTGCAGCACCGCGTGGCTACAGTTAAACTATTCCAGAGGCCAGAAAGTCTGCTCTTCAAATTTCCCTTAGAATTAGCTGATTTCTCATTAGTAGCACTAAAATCTGAACCCTTGTGACTAACACTTGCTCTAAAACCTGCTGGAAAGCAGTAGGAAGCCTGAAACTGATACAAGCACTCAACTCTCTTTGTCAATAAGGAGAAATTAATCGTAGGCACTAAACAGCCTATAATTGCAAAGTACCTTGCAAAGCTAAGGGAAAACAGCTCTTATACTTTAGGTGCTTTTTTGTAAACAGGCATGTTCAAGGGTCAGCTTCCAGGGATTTCTCCTGTCCACCTGGTGAATCTGGGCATTCTGGGGCAATGCGGCAACTGCCTCATGTCCACAGACAACCCTGTCCTCCTACCACCCAACACTGCAACCTGCGAGAGATGCACTTACATAGCCAAACTGGAAGCAAAGCTCTCTGCGGCCAAGATTGTGCTAGACAGTCAAGAGGAGAAGGTTAACACCTGCACTACACCTCAAGCAACTCATAGCCCTTCAAAACCCACACCGTCAACACCCACATATAGCAACACTAAACCCACATATGCAGAGGCCCTTAACATTAACCTGCCCAAGCAACAAGGACCTCTGAAGCTGAAATGCAAACAAACACCTGTCACAACCAAAGTGACACATAGCTCACAACACCAGTGTGCCACCCAACAACAGCCCTTAAGGCAAGGCAATGTACCTAACACTTGAGTCATAGATGATTCTGTAGTCAGGGACACTGATGTCCCACTCACCAGGCTGAACAAGGAGAAAATTACAGTCAGCTGCCTGTCGGGTGCCAGGATCTGCCACAAAACGCATGCACTCAAGTCACTCCACAACAAGTACAAATATGACTCTGTCATTGTCCATGCTGGAGTGAATGACTTGAGATGTATCTCCTTGGACTACATGAAAAGAGACATGGAAGAGCTCTCTGATCATGTGGCCCAGGCAGGTGTGTCCCTAGCCCTGAGTAGCATCCTGCATTCGCCCACAATTATACCACATATAAGGACAAAATGATTGACTTCAACAATTGGCTAAGCTTCTGGTGTCATTCAAAGGGGATCCAGTATCTGTCTGCATGGGAAGACATGATCGACAAACCACGATGCTTTGCCAGTGATGGTCTGTGCCTGTCACCCCTGGGATTCAGGTTACTGGCTAAAGGCTCTTACCACCCCTATAGTGCCCTTTTTAGGCAAGGTTCAAAAGATAAAACCACCACCGTAACAAATACAAGCGTGCAAAATCTGAAGGTAATGCTACTCAATGCTAGAAGTCTAAACCTCAAAATGCACTGTCTCGAGGCACTCCTAAAAATGGAGAACATCGATATCTGTGCAGTAACTGAGACTTGGTTCAAGGCTCCAGAGAGCACCCCTGCAATACCAGGCTACAACTCTTACCACACTTTTCAGCCACAAAACCAAGACCGAAACACTAAAGGTGGAGGAGTGTCCATATTCACACCTCCAGGCTAGTTGCCCAACACAATGCATCTGAAATTCTCCAGGTACAACTAACACTAGATAAGGCTGCAATCCAAATTGTAGCTTGCTACAGATCCCCCACCATGCCCCAAGATTCTCACTACACCTTTCTAAACATACTGGAAAATATTAAGATGCAACCAAACACCCTAATACTGGGTGATTTCAACTACCCTGCCATTAACTGGGAAAACTACTCGAGTGCTAACTCCTTTTCCCAACGGTTCTTGGAATTCATAAATTCCAATGCCCTGGATCAACTAATCCATTGTCCCACCAGGGGCTCCAATATCCTAGACCTGGTCATTACCAACATGGGAGATAGATGCTCCACACCAGTGGTCACTCCCTCATTGGTCAGGTCTGACCATAAGCAAATCACCCTTGACATCCACATCCCACCCCCTCCCCCCAGTAAGGAAACCTCCTTAACAAACTTCTCCAAAGCCAACTTCATGCTACTGAAGTCAGACGTGACAAAGTTCATGACATCCATGCAGCTGAGATCTGAAAGTTCAACTGCAGAATCTTACACTAAGGCACTGTATGAGCACATCCACTCGTGAATGAATCGGGCCATCCCAAATAGAACCAAGATGCTCTCCTCCAAAAAAAAAAAGGAAGCCAATCTGGGGGTCCCCTGCTATAAACAAACTATACAACAGAAGGAAGAAACTGTTGCAGAAAAGAGGAAAATCCCAGGATGTAAAAAACTCAAAAGCCTCAGTAAGAAGCTGAGATCCCTCATAAAATCCTCAAAAGCTGGTTACGAAAATAAAATTGCCAAAGATTCCAAAGACTACCACAAGGCATTCTATGGTTATGTCAAGAATCTAAATGGCAATGCTCAGATCTGCTCTGAGCTTCAACAGAATGGCATTTAAATATACTGATCCGAAGAATATTGCCAATATCCTGGCAGATCGATTTAGTGCCAACTTCAACCCCCTCTCACCCCCTAAAGGACCCATCTCAATACCAAAAGATTGCCAAATTCAAGTAGTCCCGGCCACACAGGTAGAAACCGCACTCTCCAAAGCTAAGAATACAGCATCCATGGGACCAGATGACATCCCAGGCTGTGTACTACATGAACTACAAAATGAACTGGCACCTCACCTAATTGTCATGTTTAATCATAGCCTCACGCTAGGCTTTGTGCCCACTGAGTGGCGCACAGCTACAGTTATCCCACTCCACAAGAGGGGGATCCACCTTGGATCCCAGGAACTACCATCCCATCAGTCTGACGAGCCTAATCTGCAAGGACATGGAACGCATTATCATGTAACTTATAAACAGACACTGGCAACCTTCAAACACTGGACCCCACTCAGTTTGGGTTTGTGAAGGGCCGATCTTGTCTCCTGAACCTGATTGACTTCTTCGAATCAGTCTCCAGAGCTGTGGACGAGGGTAAGGCAGTCCACACAGCCTATTTGGCCTTGCCAAGGTCTTCAATACCATCCCCCACTCTGGAATCACAGATAAACTTACTAACCTGGGCATAAATCCCTATGTTACTCGATGGGTTGCCAACTGGCTTACTGACGAAACCCAGACTGTAAAAGTAGCTGACTCCAAATCCAGCTCCAGACAAGTGACAAGTGGAGTACCTCAGGGTTCAGTCCTGGGACCACTCTTGTTTGGCATCTACTTCTCCGAAGTACAGGCCAACACTAAGGGACTTTGGTTAACAAAGTTTGCAGATGACTGCAAACTGGGAGCCATTATTGAATCCCCAAATGATGTGGATATTCTAGAAAATGGCCTGACAGAAACAAATGCCTTGTGCTAGAGCCATGGGCTCAAGCTTAATGCCAAGAAAATGTATAGTTATCCCCTTTGGAAAAAAACATGTACCCATGAATTACCACGTAGGTGGCAGTACACTAAACATCGAAAGTGTGACGACAGACATAGGGACACAGGTGGACAGTGGTCTCATTTTCTATAACCACATCGCTACAACAGTCAGGAAATCCTTCTTTGTGGCACATCTCATCACTAAAGGCTTTTCATCCAGAAAAAAGGAGGTCATTGTCCCACTGTACTCATCCCTCATTAGACCCATTATAGAGTATAATGCCCCATTTGGTATGTACCTCATAAGACATCTGCAACAGCTGGAAAGGCCACAGAAATGCCTTACTAAAAGAATCACAGGCCTAAAGCAGATGCCATATGCTGACAGTCTAAAAAAATCACCAGCTATACTCTGTGGCATATCGTCTACTCAGAGGCGATCTCTGCTTAACATACAAGGCCATGTCAAACCCTGAGCTGTTGGACATGCTCCAGTTAAAGAAATTGCAATCCCTCAGAGCCACACGCTGCAGGAATCTAAACCTTGTTATCACAAACAAAACATGCTGGAGGGATAGTTTCCTGACCCAAAGACTCCCCATACTCTGGAATAGACTGCCCACACATGTCAAGCAGAGCACCTCCTTGGCCCTCTTCAAAAGTAACCTTGATGATTGGATGGGAGATAGGAAATTCACCCCGGGGATCATATCAGTTGCCCTGCTAGACAGGTCCAGAGAAGTAAATATTGTGAGAAGAAATATCCAGGGAATTGTTATGGCTAGGCTTGTATAGGCCCTAGGGCCAATAGCCTAGTACTAACCTATGAACCAAGACCTACCAGCACCCTCTTTGTCCAATCAGTGCTTTGTGCCCCTGCCCAAGTAGCTGATGCACATACTCCTTTGAGATTTCATTTACACACACACACACACACACACACACACACACACACACACACACACACACACACACACACACACACACACACACACACCTTGGAAAGGCTGGCACAGGTTTACTAACTATGCCCTCTTCTGCCCAGACTATAATGTAGTTACCACTGCCACCAGCCAGCTCTTTATCAGCTACTTTAAGGCCTTTAACAAAGGTTGTCCAGTCTTACTGTGTAATATTAATATTTACAAATGGTAGTTTGACCAAGAGCTAGGCTGTAGTGGCCCACACAGTGTCACCAAATAAATATGCAACTACTCTCAAAACCTAAATATTTCTAGACAGATCAACCACAATGAAAGGTTTAAATGTATTTAATAATATTAGAAAGAAAAAGAAAGTAGTTGGTATATATTCACAGTTCAAAATCACAGGAAATGTTTTTAAAACAACATTGCAGGACAGTCTCAGATAAATGAAGAAAACTATCTAAACTAAGCTTCACTATATTACTGACTGAATCTAATAGAGTTATCATACCTTAGTTAACTTGCATAATTAGAGCAAGGCAGATGTGGTGAATGGTTCTTGTCAGGTCCATGACAGAGTACAGAATGTCCTGTCTCTCTAAGAGACTTATCAGTTTAGTGTCTCAAATATTACTACTGGGATATGTTGCAGAATGACATAATTTCTTGTCATCTGACTCTATCCCAGGTGAAACCCCCATTGCTACAAGCTAGCAGTGTTTAGCATCTGCCTGTAAAAATACATAGACCTCAGATCTTTAGCAGATGCTGGAAGTCCTAAAACAATTACATTCCTCCACATTTCAAGACTAGTAATTATTTCACCCTAAGGGGCAGTACACATATCTTCTCAGCACAGACTCTGTCTGTAGCTCATTGAAACTGAAAGGTACCATTTTTTATTGTGTAGCCATAAAGTAATTTCATTTTAGCTATTTTTCTGAAGTTAACCTTCTGTATTCCAGTTACTACTGTTAAATTACATTCATTTAAACAGTTACCATAGTGCATTTACATTTCTGTTCTATTCCAGTAGGGCACACTGTGGTTACATTTTAAGCACAAGCACTTTATAAATTACCTTTTTAACACACGTCTGTACAAAACAGTTTGTTATGCCACATGACATACAGTTCTAATACAGTTGTAACACAAGCATCTTATATAGAAAATGTTGATAGCCCCCTTGTCACACACATCACTGGGGGAATTGATGACAGAGCCCAGCTTGCAGTCATTTGCAAAGTTAATCAGCCATGGCCCACTGGTTTTGGCCTACACCTCAGAAAATTTATATCCCAAACAACAGAGGCCCCAAGACCGATCCCTGGGGTATGCTGTTCATTACAGTTCTACTGCTTGAGATGGCTTCCCCTATTTTGACTAGCTGGGTTCTTTCAGTGAGCCAGTTTGCTGCCCATTGGGTAATGTATGGATTGATGCCTAGTTGAGAGAGTTTGTCTATTATACCTGAGTGGAGAATAGTATCGAAGGTTTTGGACAGGTCAAGGCTGGTGGTGTGCACTGTCTTCCCCTCGTCCATGGCTTTGGTGACTGTCTCAAAGAAGTTGACCAAGTTTAACAGGCATGACTACCCTTTGATGAAATCAAACGGGTCGGATCGAGTGTTTGAAGGTTGCCAGTGTCCTTGTTAATGAGGTCCATGATAATCCATTCCATGGCCTTGCAGATCAGGCTAGTTTGGCTGATGGGTCTATAATTTCCTGGATCGGTGGACACTACACCTTTGTGCAAAGGATGACAGTGGCTGTCCTCTACTCGACTGGGATGAAGCTGGTACTCAGACTTTGGTTGAATAGGGTGTCTAGTGGTGCTGCAAGTTCCTGCCTGAGTTCATGTAGGATGCAACTTGGGATGTTATCTGGTCCCATGGAGGATGTATTTTTTGCCTTTAAGAAGGCGGTGATGACTTGCTGCCTCGCGATTAAGGGGAGGGAGGCAGGTGCTGGAGATGTCCTAATTTACTGATGGGGAGGGACAGAGGGGTGAAGTTTTTGCTGAGCCTGTCTACCAGTGGGTTGACTATATCTACAGTGTTTGTGTTTTTGCTGTCCTTAACCACCAATTCTCAGCAGATCTGAGTGCTTTCTTTGAGATTGCAGACATGTATGAAGCAGGCCTTATGATTGTGTTTAGTAGATGTGGCCAGTTTGGAATCTAAGTTTGTTTTAGAGGATTTCACTTGTGCTCTTATTTGCTTGTTCAGGCTAAGGAAAGATTGCTTCCAATTAGGCATCTGCTCCGTCTTGGTCCTGGACAGAAATTTTTTTTCCTTTTATTATAGATTTTTATTTATTGCAGATGCCCACAAGACAAGTTTACTCTTCCTTGAAGAGGAGGTTTTTGTCCTATCGGTTATTCCTGATTCCATGCAGCTATATAAATGCTGGTATAGTACTTTGGTGTACGTTTGGACATTTGTGCCAGTTCCTACTGAGGGGGAAGGGGCTGTGAAGCTGTTTATACCCTCCCTCAGGAGGTTGTAATCAGCTTTGGAGAAGTTTTTTTGTTTGACCCAAGTGGGGGTGGGGTGGTCAGGGGAGATGACTTTGAAAGTGGCTGCTTTGTCGTCGGATCTTACCAGGGAGGATTACATTGTAGGGATGCTGCAGTGGTTACTCATGTTGGTTAATACAAAGTCCAAGATATTATCTCCTCTTGTGGGGTATTGACCAACTGGTCCAAGGCATTTGCATTGACAAAATCAAGGGATCTATGGTCATTTGTGTTTTGGCATGAGTAGTTCTTCCAATCTGTGGTTGGATAGTTGGTTGACCAGGACCCGGGTAAAGGGTTGAATCTTGATAGAGTCTGAGGTCCAGGTAGGTGGAGTGGGCATCTTGAGTTAAAGTTGGGAGCCTGTAGCTAGCTGTGATTTGAATAGAGGTCTTGTCAATGGTTATCTGCACCTGGAGTGTCTCCTGTGTGTCATACTTTTTGACCAGCCTGAAGGTGTGTATGTCTTTAATATATATTGAAACTCCACCTCCTTTTTCTTTACTGCCCACAGTTTGGGGTCTGAATGTATGATAGGATAAGTAACCTGGTATGGCTGGGTTGCTCTCCACAGCGTTGAACCAGGTTTTTGTGACTGCACAAATGTCATCCTCTTCCAGGGTTAAGAATGACTGCAGTGAGTGCAGTTTCATGTGTAGACTCCTAGCGTTTAGCAGCTTGACCTTTAATTTGTGTTTTGATCAAATTTTCATGTTGGTAGTTTTGACTTCATGGCATTGCCTAAAAAAGGCAAGAGCCTTTGCCTGAAGCCCAAGGGAGACCGAAGCAGGCCATCTCTGGCAAAGCATCATGGTCTTTTGATCATATCTTCCCAGGAAGCCCAAGGGAGACCGAAGCAGGCCATCTCTGGCAAAGCATCGTGGTCTTTTGATCATATCTTCCCAGGCTGTCAGGTACTGGATCCTCTTGTAATGACATGAAAAACTAAGCCATTTTTTAAAGTCAGTCATTTCCTATTTGAATTAAGGCATCATTCTGAGTGACAGTAGAATGCCTGGGACACATATTCAGTGAGCTTGATCATGTCTCTCTTCATATAGTCCAGGGAGGTACGTCTCAAGACATTCATGCCAACATTGACTATGACAGAGTCATAACAGTACCTATTGTTGAGAGACTTGAGTGCATGTGTGATGTGGCGGATTCTGGCAACTGACAAAGAACTAACTGTGACTTTCCTTATCCAGCCTGGTGCGGGACATATCTGTATGTCTCACGATGGAGTCTCCTATGACTAATATGTTGGGATTATGGTTAAGCCTTAGTGGCTGTGAGAAACAGGTGTGTGGGCTATGTGTGGTATGGTGGGGCTGTGGAGTTTGCATGTGCTTTTGCCTCGGAGGTCTCTTTTGTTTAGGTATGTTTTTGTTGAGGACCTCCGCATATGTGGGTGTGTGTGTTGTGTAGGCATGGTTGGTGTTTGAGGTGTGGTGTTTGTGTTGACAACCTTCTCAGTGCCAGATGTACTGGCTTGCGCGGGAGAGAGCATAGACTCTCTAGGTACTTAATGTAGTTGCATCTCTCTCAAATTGTGTTCCTAGGTGGTAGTAGTAGAGGTTTGTCCGTGTACATGAGGCAGTTGCTACACTGTCTCAGTATGCCCATATCAACCAGACTGGCTGGCGAAACTGTAGGAAATTGTCCATTCATATTTGTCAGAATCTTTGAGAGATAGGCCAGAGAGACTGCTAAGGGGGTAAAGGGTGGAAGGTCTAAGATAAGTACTACTAGGTGATCACACAAGTGCTACTAAGGGAAAATTTGTAGCTGGAATCCTTCACAATGGGTTAATAACAGTGCAACACACAAACAAGCCCAAACCAGCTCAAATGTTGGGTTTAAATACCACAAAGAATAAAAGATTCTAGTAACACAGAAATCTAGCCAGTCCTGCTAGCCCCTGCTCTTTTTACCAATCAGCTTGTGCCAGACAAGGCCCAGGCAGCCCTGCTACTCTCAATAGCAGAGCAGATAGGCCCCTACCAACACAAGATGGCTGCCAGAAACACTGAAAGCAAACACACGATGGTTGCCAGGAACACAGAAGGCAAAAGCAAGCAGCAAACCTGTATACAGACTGTGCTACTCAATTTAAGGGTTAAGAACACAGTAAATCTCACAGAAAAGCACAGATGAACCACTTACAGACAACAAAACTCACAGTATGAAAAATTCAGTTAAACAGTAATGAAATGAAGTAAAAATGTAGTTAAACAGTAATGAATTGCAGTAAATAACAATGAAATATAGTTAAGCCACGGTGGTGCAGCGGTAGCGTTGTCGCCTCACAGCAAGAGGTTGTCCTATTCGATTCTCGGCTGGAGCACCTTCTGTGTGGAGTCTGCATGTCCTCCCCGTGGTTGAGTAGCGTTCGAAAGACATGCGTGAATGGGCATGCCTTCGTTGAAGGCTGGGCATTGAGCTGGCACCTCGGCACCGTAAAAATCTACTGCCAATCATTAGCGGACCAGAGTTCCGCTGTGGCGACCCCTAACTGGGAAAAGCCGAAAGGAAAAACAACAATGAAATATAGTTAAACAGTATTGAAATGCAGTTGATCAGTAAATTGCTTTAAAAATGATAGGCAAGTGCAAATGCAATAAAATAAGTGAAAATAAATGAAAATGCACTTAGATTGGCCTTGGATCCTCAGGAATTTTGTAAAACATCCCAGAGATGATGCAGCTCAACAGAGCCTGTTTTAAACAAGCTCAAATGCGGGGTTTAAATGCCACAAAAAATAGACTATTCTAATAACACAGAAATCTAGCCAGACCTGCTAGCCCCTGCTGTCTTTACTAATCAGCTTCTGGCAGACAACATCCATCCAGCCCTGCTATTTTCACTAGCAGAGAAGTTAAGCCCTTATCAACACAAGATGGATGCCAGAAACACAGAAGGCAAACACAAGATGGCTGCCAGGAACACATAATTCAAAACAAACAGCTCTAGATTCAGCAAGCCTGCATCTAGACTATGCTTCTCAGTTTAAATGTTAAGAACACAATAAATCTCACAGAAAAGCACAAATTAACCACTTATAGACAAAATAAGAACTCTCAGTATGAAACAATTCAGTTAAACAGTAATGAAATACAGTTAAACAGTAATGAAATGCAGTTAATCAGTAAATTGCTTTAAAACAGTGCAAATGTGATAAATTAGCTATAAGGCACAGATAAAAATGATAGGCAAGTGCAAATGCAATACAATAATTGAAAATAAATGAAAAAGGACTTAAATTGGTCTTGGAGCCTCAGAAATTTTGTAAAACATCCCAGAGATGATGCACCTTCGCAGAGCCTGGTTCAAGCAAGTTGATTAACTGGTCCATAGGGTTTGTATATATGAAGTTCAAAAACCTCTAGGCATGCATGTTAGGGGGATATATGTCTTCCAGTTAATAGAGGGGTAGTTGAAGCTGCCTAGGAAAATAGTATGACCTAATGCATAGGGACTCCATACTAGTCAGGTTGGGAGGTATGGGACAAGGGGGCCTTAGAAGGGGTCTTGTAGTTAGCTGTGATGTGATGACAGTTTTTGTAACAATAAGTTGGACATGTAGGAGTCCCAGTTGGTTATCGTCTCTCACGAGCCTGGAGGTGAGATTTTTGTTTTATGAATATAGAGACACCACTGCCCTTAGTGCCTTCATGTAGTGCCTTGGGCTTGAACGTGTGGTAGATGTTGAAGCCCTGCACTGATGGAGTGCTCTCAATGATCTTGAACAATGCCTCCATGACTGTGATATATGTCTGTGTATTCCAGAGGTAATCAGTGCCTGTAGTGAGTGGATTTTTTTTTTTTTTGAGGCTGTTAGCATTGAGCAGCAATACCTTTGAGAGGTGATCTTGCTGAACAGAATGAAAGGACCAAATTCTAAAATACTTACTCTCAATGTGATTGAGTTACTTCTAGTTAACCTTGCTTTTATATAAATAGGTCTTACCCCAGAGTAAATCACTCAAACGGAGAGCAAGTATTGTAGAATCTGGCTCAAAGTTTCATTAAATTCTTTTTTCTGTGCATGCACTTATTCATACCACATAATTGGCACTTTCACTCTCCTTTCTTTTTGACATACTTTATGGCAATTTTATTAGGTAAAACAAAAATATAAAAAGTATGTAATTTCCAAGTGGAGCAGGTAGAATTTGATTTCATGAGTAAACATATAAGAAAACTATTGGAGGCTATATAAGAATAAACATAAAGTTTACTGTCTTAACTGGTAATTATAAATGTTCACATTATGTTAGAAATGTAAATATTCCCCAAATGTCATATTTCCCTCCAAGATAAATGACATAACATTTGGTCACAATTACTGCAGTATTAAATAATTAATAAAAAAAAAAAAAGATCAGAGTAGTTTTACATTGTAGATGTTTGCTTTTTTGCCTCAGTTGAAAGCATTCATTTTAAAACTTTCACTGACATTTTTAACAGTGAATTAAAAATAAACTGACAGCTCTGAACATTCACCCTCCATACAATATATTCCCTACTCATTTGTGTGGTGTATTTACCTCTGGATTGGCAGTTTCACTAACTTGGAATTCTTTATTGCAGAATGTAATTCTGCTGCTTACTTAGAAAGTGAGGGATCTTTTTACTTTTTCATATGGAAATATGTTGATTTTATCTCAGTTAAGAAAGCATGAGAGAAATGATTTTAAAGTCTTCTGTGAAGGATCTTACCTGTATTCGTATCCTAATATCTCAGAGAATTATGATAACCAATTTATTTGTGTTCTCGACATCCATGTCTTGAATACATAGTAAGAATTTTGATTGGAGAGGCCCTATCATATTTCTTTTGTCATGCATGGAGCTTTATCTGCTCCATTTACTATCAGCTACAGGGAAGAAAAGGTGTAGGCTTATAAAATATTCCTGTAAACCAATTAGTGCTTCCACACAAACAGAGAACAGAAGAAACATGTCGAAGCTGTTAGACACTTCACTAAACCACTTTTTTTTTGTTTGCCACAGTTTACAGTTTCAAACAAAGTGCAATATCCAGCAATCTGCAAAGTTGTTTTAGCTTTTGCTAATGTGCTGTGCAGTCCAACACTGGTTGCTGTTTTGCTCTAGCATAGGACTTGAGTTTAACACATTTAGAGGTGCTTAACAAAAACTTGTTAAGCAGCTTTCTCATGTCAGAAATGTGCTTAGCAGCCCTGCCTTTTTCTTGATTCCTTAGCATAATTGTGACATTGAATGCACAACATTTGAAACTCCCCAATGTAGATTTGTAAAAGGCATTTTTTTTCCATCTAGCCTGGTAGCCTACTTTACCTCTGTTGGTTCTAAATTATGGGCCCGATTCCAAAAGATTTGCTGTCAGTGTAAATAACCACTTAGACTGAGAGCAGGCTAAAGACAAATGTTTTGGAAAGACATGTAGGGCTTTTTTGGATCTTTTAAATGTGGAATGTAGGCTTTCTTTACGTTTCATCTAATGTGGCCAAAATATGATGTTATTCAATCACACGATTAGCTTGTTTATGAAATTATTAACCAGTGATATCAGAGATTGTGTAATGGTGGACTTGTTAAACATAAGATAGATTTGTAAGCTTTTCATTAGTGTAGTACCTCACAAGATGCGCAGTAGCAAGTACTGTCTAGACCCCGCCCTCTGTCCACCAATTGGTGGTTTTAGTAAACGTAAGTAATATTCATACCAATGGTGGCATCAATATTCATTTCTCTCATAGTTTACCCTTTTCCTCATTGTAGTGCGATCACGGAGATGGTATATTTAGTTTGCGGGGGGGGGGGGCATATGGCTCTACATTTTTAATGGCTTACAACTGAGCCTTTAACTGAATTACTGACCCTGCATTTACTTCACTGAGAACATGATTTGTAACATACCATTTTATATGCTTTTTTTTTTAAAGCAGTATCAGAAGTCTCTCTTAAACATCTTGTCTCTGCTCCAGCATTCTTTCTAAATTAGATACATTAGAGAGAAAGAGCTGGATGCTCAGCATCAAATATTTTGCTACTGGAACGGGGCAGAGGTCAAAGGGAATCATAAATTGCTCATTTCCTTTGCCAAAGCCTGGCAGGTCTTCAGACCAATGCACAATCTTATCCATTTGGATTTCTAAGTATCTGATATTTTGCAAACGGCTAAAATAAAACCCATAAAATAGTCAGATGGAAAGTTAAAGTTGAGAGTACCCTGGTTTGTGGTCAGCTCTGTGGCTGTTTTGAAAAACATGGCTGTTTTGGCCATCTGTGCTGCATCCACTTCAGCTTTATTGTCCTGCTTTACTAGGAATCTTATGTTAGAACTTGTCTCTTCCAGCAGAAATGATTTTGATGAGATGCTCCTCCATGGTATCTTTTTTTTTTGTTAATTCCACTGTTCTTGAGTCCCCTCCCTCACCTTAGTCACTGTTTGATGAAATCTCTGCTTTGGATTGCTTTGGATGTCTGTCCTAGCTGTGTTACGTGCTGCAGAGAAATATCACTGAAACAAGGCTTTGCAAGTATGCATAACATAAGATGTGTTTTTTGTGTTAATGGGGTGTTCAGTATATTGTGTTACCTTACATTGTTAACAAAAACAAATGTATATGATAGTAGATTTTAGACAAATTGCCCCTTGTAGTTAGTACTTTGGATGCAGACACACAAGCATTATTTCTAGGATGTCTGTTTGATTATGACCTTCATTTGAACTCTTGATTCCTTCATTTTGTTCTGGTAGTTTCCACTTCCTGCAGGTTATCTCATAGAGTAGTGTAGTCTCTCTATTTCCCCTTGTGAGACAGTTGATGTTCCCCAGTTTCACAGACAACTAGATGCACACATTCCTGAATATTAGACTACTTGGAAGATGAGTACTTTTAGAAATTATTAGATTGCTGACCAAGAATGCTTGTGCAAATGCTGTTAGCAGCAGCAGCAGTAGTTCATGGTACACATCATTGCTTTGTTATGAATAATTATCCATGGGATTTAACCTGTCTATTATAGAGTTATTTTCTCTGGTTGCATTATTTATATTTTGAATTTGGAACTGTGGAAAAGCTAAATAGCAAGTGTGCATGCAAATGGCAGATTCTGACAAAGGATTTCATTTAACATTACCTATTTTGTGTAGCAGTTCAAATAGTAGTAGGAACAATGGGTCTTGAATTTAAAATCGTACTTGGATACGTTACCGATACATGTAATGCCGTACGAATTGCAGAAGGAGTCATTACTGGGCACACTGCAGGTGCTGCGAAGAGCACTTCTGGTTAACATCAAAGATTGAAACAATACTAATTTCATGAACTTTAATGATACTTTGACTTAGGAATGGGGTCTGTTCTTGTCATGGTATTACAAACCCAAAAGACCTGGAGAAATTAAAAGACTGAGAAACACAGTGATGCCTTGTGAACACTGTGGCTTTCAGAAAGAAACTGCTTCATTGAACTAGAAATTTGAAAGCCTAATTAGGTTATGTGGCCTTGCTGTGTATGACCTGTACACAAGGAGAATATTGTACTCACCATTGACCTGAAATCCAGAAAATTCAGGAAGATGGAGTTACCAAAAAAAGGTGATTGTGCAATGGACTATGAGCATGGAATATGATATTTTAGTGAGTCTGCCAGTATTGCTGAGGTGTGGGGACACTGGACCTGGTGAAGTTCCATCTTGGTTGCCTCTAGTCCAGTGCTTAGTTTCTGCTTGATCCCCCTCCTATCATGAATGCTGTAGAAGTAGACAGTGGGATTGTTCTGTTTGTTTCTACACAGATCTCTATGGATATGTCTGAGATGCTTCAGCCTGATGATACCAGTTCCCAGATGCCTGTAGTGGACATCTGTCCCTTCCTTATTTTGCTCACTCCTCCTGAGTTATATAAAGTTTGAGGCAAGAAGGTTTTTTTTTTTTCAAAGTTTGCTGGGGAAGCTTTCCCAGCTTTAAAATGGGTTGCCTTTTGCCAGTCACCTAGGCACATGACTCTGAGATGGACTTCAGAAGAGCATGTATTGACAATGCAAAGGTCATGCTTTTGCAGTTCTCTCTGGTGAAGGGGTCTTTATTTTATTATTTTTTTTTTTATAAAAGAAGACAATCCCTTCCTCTAGAATTGGAAGGGGAAGGTCTAACTTATTCTCATATTTCTGGGTTGTGGGCCATGATACAAACAACAAGAAAACAATTAAAAACAAATTTCTTAGGTTCCCCTCTGGAAACTATTTCTTCAGAGAGACTTTGAACTTCAGAAAGAGATCTTCCTTATGGAGCTCCAAGGAGATCTTTGAGTTGTAAAAGCATTACCGGGGCTTGGAGAAACTGAAGCCTGTGGTGGTACCACATTTTACTGTCCTGCAAAGATATTTTTGAGTTGGTGTTGCTTCAACCTAACTACCATCACCTACTCCTAAAAAAAACGTGCATTCTGTAGAGTCCAAGAAGCCTATAAGTATCTGTATAAAAACTTAATGGTGGACCTGTCATTTGTTTTTCTAGAAACTGCTGCCATGAGTCAATATTCCCTGATATGGTAAGGAGAGCAGAGCTTTGACCATCTGAGAGAAAGAAGGTTTACACTTCTTCCTCATTGATGTTATGACTGTTAACTGCAAGATGCATGTAATGAAGTGTCAGAATAAGATACACAGAGACAGATAGAAGTAAACAGAATATGTTACTGTGCTGCTAAATTAATAACTGATAAAGTTCTACCACAGGAACACAGGGTAGCGAGGGAAAAGAGGGGGCGAAAGTGAATACCATCATGGAAATAGCGAATAGAGAAAACTATAAAGCAGCTAAGACAAGAAGCGTCATTGTTAGAAGATTATAGAAGAGGGAATAGATCAACAAAAATACTAAGAAAGACAGATGTGATAAAAGCAATGTGCAGTATTAGAACAAGCCAGGATCTACTATGCACTATTGGAGATAACAAACTAAAAATTACAAAACAGGCCGAAAGACAGAAGATACGAAGATAAGTATAAGCGGAAAGCACAGAACAAGCAATTTATTGATGACCCAAAAAGGTTTTATAAAGAATTGGGAAATAAGGTAAAAGGAATTGAAAGACCGCCAAAAAAGAGGGAGTAGATACATTTTGGAGAAGTATCTCTATGAAGATCCTGTGGAACATAACAAAGATGCTAAATGGATAGAAGAAGTAAAAGAAAGAATAAGAAGTTTAAAGGTACAGGATATGAAATGGGATGAAATATCAGCCAGAGAGATTGAAACAAAGTTGAGAAAAGCCTCTAACTGGAAAACCCCAGGCCCAGATTCAGTACCTAACTTTGACGCCGACAGAGTTTATAGCCATTTAGAAGAAAACTCAGTTATGACAGTAGAACAAAAGGGCAATAAAAGAAAGTAATATGGAACAAAGGATCATTTGTTGTTGAACAAAGTTAAGTGGAGAACTGTAAGAAGGGGAAGAATCTAAGTATGGCATGGATTGACTACAAAAAAACATTTGATAGTATCCCACATTCATGGATAAAAGAGTGCTTAAAAATGTATAAGATACACCGCAGACCACTTTGCAATTAAGCCATGATAAAGGACAGATGTTCTTCGTGTTTCACTGTTGCAGTCATCACACTTGGGTTATTTGCCTACAGGTAGCCCTCAGTCGGCCCGAATACCAGTGTCTAGGGATTTCTGCGTCGGATGCTGTCGCCTCTTCCATGACCTCAGGTCGTCAGGGGTATAAAACATGCAGCCGATGCCATTACATCAGTCTTTCTTGCCGAGAAGGAGCCCGAAGCAGAAGCAGTTCACAAGTGCCGGACGGCCGCTACCTGAAATTTTCATTTTTTCGAGTTTCAGACCGGAAGTCTTCTAAAGCTAAGTATCCCGTTGGGGATTCTTTTTTCTTGCTCTAACCGACGTCCGAAAAAATTAACAATTGTCTTGCCTGTGAAAGCAAATACCTCACAGAGATTTTCATTCTTACTGCGTCACCTGTTTAGGCTCAGACCACCACGTCCCTAGCTGTCGTCTTTGTGCCTTCTTTAATGCCCGAACCATTCGTCGTCGGGCTATTTTTGTAGCTAAATTCTTTTGCTGCTGTTCTCTGTATTCCAAAATGGCTTCGGTAAGCCATCCGACTACCAATCTTCCAAAAAAGCGCAAAGACAGAGACAGACCGCATAGGTCAAAAACTGCCGACGACGCTTCCGTTAAGCTCAGTGAGGCACCTTTGCAGCCCCTGATGCCCGCTTCTACAGATTTTCAGGCCTCTGCTGAGACTAGTCTGTATGCCGTGAGATGCTTCTTCGACCATGGAAACTGCGGATGTCTCTACCTTGGATGGGTCCGGAGCTGCTGTGCCGGCACCAGCTTCTGAGGGTGTATTCTGACCTACCAATATTTATATTAAAACCGACAACATCATTTCCTACTAAAACTACCGAGTTTCTCAGGCCCAGAGTTTGCACTACGCCTAGAAAACCGGCATCCAAAGTGCATGCTCATCCTCTTATGCCACAAAAACAAATGCTGAGAATGGCTGAAGACCTTATTACTCTAATTAGGAGAAGCCAGCTTTCGCCTGCGAAAAGACAAAAAATTTAAATTCCTTCTGATTCTACACACCAGGAGTCTGATGACTCTGACCCTTCTGATTACCGGGACATACCCTTATCTACCTATGAGGATTCAGATGCAGAGGAATCCATTCCCTCTCTGCCTCCCCTCCAGAGGATTTCTCTTTTGGTGAATCCTTGTATACCTTAAGAGAGCATTTCCGCTGGGAATGCCAGGACTGTCCTCAGTCCAAAAAGAGACTCCAGGAATTTTTAGATTTGCCTCAGCACAGGCCTCTAGCTATACCCTGTGTCCTGGATATTGTAGACAATGTCTTCTTGGAGTCCATTCTTACTCCTGACACCTTACCACCAGCGCCTAGAAAACCTGACAGGTACTACAGAGTACCCGATTCTCACAAATTTCTCTTTAAGAATCCTACTGCGGATCCAGAGACCATTTCCCAGGGACCTAAAGGCATTAAGGCTACTACAGCCAAAAACCCTACCCCTTCAGACAGGGATTCTAGAGCTTTCGAAAGATGGGGTAAGAAGGTATATACCTCTGCAACTCTTGCCCTTAGGGCTTTCAATTGCCAGTTTCACATGTTGAAGTACCAGCAACATATTATGGAACTAATTAAACAAAAAATGGTGCTACTTCCAGATTGTGCAGAAAATAAAGATTTACAAGAGTTAATGCATTCTGCAAACCAAGTTAGTAAACATAAGTTAGTAAACAAGGTTTCATGCCTTACAAGCATCTTGCAGGGCTGCTGTCACTGGGTCTGTACTGAGAAGGCATGCTTGGCTAAAAGAACAAGTCTTGCCTGACCATGTCAAAGCAAAATTACTAGATGCTCCATTAAATCAGGACTGTTTGTTTGGCACAAAAACAGAAGTTCTTAAAAAGATGGAAGAAAAAGCTAAGTCTATGCAAACAGTCAAAGATTTCTTACAGGTGCAGCCACCTAGATTCAGTAGTCATTGGCCTTCAAAAAACTGGTCCTTTCCAGTCCCTCTCAGGCCTCAGTCCAAACCCAGGGAAAGCAGACCACCAAGACTAAAGTCTTAGAGTATGCAGAGATCTAAACAATGGAGTGTTTCCACCTCAAAACCAGGGAGTGGTAAGCCACCCCCTTATGGAAATGTTCACAGTGACTTTCCAATTGTGCTTCCCAGCCATGCCCAAGTACTTGTGCCCCTAGGAGGAAAACTCGCCCTTCATGCAAAAAACTGGATGTCCATTACTCAAGACAGATGTGTTCTAAACATTGTATCCCAGGGATACAGATTCTACTTCCACTCACTGCCAACACCAAGCAGGTTGCCAGACCTTCCTCCAATCCAGTGGGCAGAGGCTCAAAAGCAAGTACTTTCCCTTCTCCATATCAGGGCTATTCAACCTGTTCCACTAGAACAAAGGGGACAGGATTTCTACTCCAGACTGTTCCTGGTACCCAGAAAAGAGAGCTCTTGGCACCCTATCCCGGATCTATCAATTCTCAACACCTTTCTGGTGGTTCCAAAATTCAAAATGCTTACACTGCAACAGCTTCTTCCTATGCTAGCCAAGGATGTCTGGTTAATCACCTTAGACTTAAAAGAATCTTATCTGCACATCTCCATAAGGGAGTCTTGCAGGAACTATCTGTTTCAGGGCAGGCTGTATGCACTATCAGTACTCTGCACTTCCCTTTGGCTCATCTACTGCGCCCAGAGTATTCACAAAATGCCTGGCTACAGCCATTGCATACTGCAGGCAGAGAAATGTTCAAATCTACCCATACTTGGACAATTGCTTGATTCAGGCGGACAGTCAGGAATTGCTGCTTCAACACCTGGCATTTGTAAAAAGACTTCTAACTTCACTGGGATACACCATCAACGAAAAGAAATCACAACTGGTGCCCAACCAACAAATTGTATTCCTGGGAGCAAGCTTGAACACAACTTCCCAGATGGCATTCCTCACTCCAGAAAAGCAGGTCCATCTGACAAACTATTTCAAACTAATGGCCAACAAAACCCAGCTATCTGCAAGGGCAATACTGCAAGCCCTAGGGTTCATGGCCTCATGCATTCTCCTAATACCATATGCAAGACTGCATATGAGGAAACTTCAGTGGTACTTAAAAAGTCTCTGGTGTCAACATTCTAAGGACCTGGAAACAGTGATTTTTATCATACCTTGTCTAAGGTCAGAGTTCCTTTGGTGGGCAGAAACATGCAACCGCAACAAGGGAATTCCTTTCACTCAACCCCTTCCCACCCAAACCCTGTCAACAGATGCATCGGACTATGCATGGGGGCTCACATGGCAGGCAAATGCATTCAAGGCAAGTGGAGCCCAGAACAAATTCCCCTGCATATCAGTCAAAAAGAGATGCTAGCTGTACAGAATGCTCTGACAGTCTTCAAATACCTTATCCTTCCAGGACAGCTCCTGATAAAGACAGACAACACCACAGTTATGTGGTACATAACAAGCAGGGCAGGACTCATTCTTACCCACTCTGCAGGTTAGCCATGGCTCTGTGGAAGATAGCCTTGAGCATCCAAGTGCACCTACAAGCTCATTTCCTGCCAGGCAAGCAGAATTCACTGGCAGACGACTTAAGCAGAAATCTACTTGACCCTCATAAGTGGAAACTGGATCCCAACTCATTCAAACTTCTAACCCAGAGGTGAGGAACTCCGGAGGTGGACCTTTTTGCCTTCCCCCAAAAACACCACTTGAGCAAATTTTGCACCAGGAACCCTCACAGCAGAGCCTGGAAGATGACGCCCTATCCTTTACATGAGAAAACCTCTCAATTTATGCATTTCCTCCTCTGCCCCTCTTCTCAAAAGTACTACTCATGATCAAACAGGACGGGCCAAGGGCAATCCTTATTGCACCAGACTGGCCATGCCAGCACTGGTACCCACTCGTACGCAGTCTGGACAGCAGTGCCACCCTTTCATCTACATCAGACACCTTCCCTGCTGTCTCAGCAGGAGGGACAGATTTTTCATCCACAGCTGCAAACCCTAAACCTTGCAGCCTGGCTTATCCCATGAATACACCACCAGCATTCCTCAGCAAACAGGTGCTGGACGTCATCCTTGAGGCTAGAAGGCCTAGTACTAGGAAATCCTATGCTGAAAAGTGAAAAAGATATTGTTCTTTGAGTCAGTCTCAAGGAAAGGACACAGCTGTGCCCAACTTACCTCAAATCCTTGATTACCTAGCAGAGCTGCTCCACAGAGGCCTGTCCTTCTCATCCATTAAGATTCATGCATCTGCCTTCTCAGCTCATTATAATACAGAGCCTCCTCTCTTTTCTTACCCTCGCATCAAGCAGTTCTTGAGAGGAGCTAACAATTTAAGGCCCCCTAGGAGAGCTCCCATCCCGGACTAGGACATTAACTTTGTACTGGAAAAGCTCACAGTTAAAATTCCTCTCTTGGAAAACAGCCTTACTTCTAGCTATTACTTCAGCAAGAAGAGTGTCTGAGTTACAGGCACTAATGGCGGTGGAGCCCTTCATTATTTTTCATGCTGACAGGGTTTACCTCAGGACTAACCTTTCCTTTATGCCCAAGGTGGTATCCAGTGTGACTGTAAACCAATCCATCCTTTTTCCCTAATCCTCAGAATAGAGGGGAAAGGATCCTGCACTCCTTGGACATGTACAGACAGCTCAGGTTCTACCTTGACAGGACTAAGCCTTTCAGAATATCTGACCAACTACAATCAGCTTTGCTACAGGGGCAGAGGGCAAGACCATTTTGAAGCAAACCATTTCCAAGTGGATAGCACACTGCATCCATTTCTGCTACAAGCACCATGGAAAACCTACCCCTCTGGGGTTCAGAACTCATTCCACTAGAGCTACTTCAACCTCTACAGCATTTCTCAGAGGAGTCCCTACCAGGGGCATCCTGGAAGCTGCAACCTAGAGTTCTGTACACACCTTCACTAAGCATTACCACTTACCTGTTTTTTTCTAAATCCAGAGCTGGATTTGCTACAGCAGTCTTACAAGGCCGACTAGCCAGCCCCAACACTTCTTGACTGCCTCCACCCTTCCTCAGCTTTGGGAATCAACCCAAATGTGATGACTGCAACAGTGAAATGTGAAGAACATAGTACAGTTGTGTACACTTACCATAAATGTAGATGTTCAAGTGTATTCACTATTGCAGTCCTGGTTTCCCTCCCTCCAGCCCTCTGGCTTTCTCTGTCCTTTTTACCTATCCTCTTTATGGCCATCTTTTATGGTAGGGGTATTTACATTTTACTGGAGGTGTTCCACACCATGTAATAGCTTCCTATTTTTGGGGGCTCCTGACATCTAGGGCAAGAAAAACTGATGTAATGGCATTGGCTGCATTTTTTTATACCCCTGACAACCTGACGTCATGGAAGAGACGACAGCATCCTACACAGAAATCCCAAGACTTTGGTATTTGGGCCGACTGAGGGCTACTTGCAGGCAGATAACCAAAGTGTGATGACTGCAACAGTGAATACACTCGAACATCTACATTTATGGTAAGTGTACACAACTGTACTGTTATTATCCTAGGGATAAAAATTCAAAGGGGGATATTCCAGGGTGACTCTTTGTCACCGTTGCTGTTCTGCCTTGCCATTAATCCATTAAGCTGTTTACTTAACAGCTTAGGCCATGGCTACAATTTGGCTCCTAGAAAACAACAAAGTGTAATGACTTCTCATCTTTTCTTTGTCAATAATTTAAAACTGTATAGCTCATCAGATGAGGAACTGAAAGCACAGCTGCAGGTTGTCAACACTTTTTCAGATGATATTGGAATGCCATTTGGTCTTGATAAATGTGCGAAAGCAACCTTTAAAAAAGGAAAACTGCAGCACCAGGAAAACATTAGTTTCACATGTAATATAAAAGAACTTGAGCAAGAGGGAGTGTATAACTACTTGGGACTTGATGAAGGATCAGCAATAAAACATGAACAAATGCGAATAAAGCTCAGTAAGGAGTACTTTAGAAGACTTAAATTAATCCTGAAAACAGTATTGACATCTAGGAACAACATCCAAGCCATAAATCAATTTGCCCTTCCTGTCCTAACTTATAGTTTTGGAGTGATTGACTGGCTCCAAAAACTATTGTTTATTAAAACAAGAAGGATGCTTCATGAGAAGGCAAGAAATTTGGAAAAAACATAAATACAGTTGCAAGTATAGAAAACCTCTGGAAGAGCCTTATGTTGATCAAGAATGAACCCAGGAATGGTTAAGGAGAGGTGAATTCCCATCAAGAAATGAAAGGTTAATATTAGCAGCCCAATATAGTGGGCTACGTACATGCTGGTTTACAAAGTCCATTGAACATGTGGGAGAAACAGCCATATGCAAGTTTTGTAAAACCGAATTGGAAACCGTCACACACCTTGTTGCTGGTTGCGATGCACTAATGGCAGAGGGACTGTATACTGAAAGGCATAATAATGTGGCGAGACTGTTACACTGGAGATTGTGCAAACATTATGGCATGGAAGTGGCTGAAAAACACTGGAAACATGAGCCACAAAGAATCATAGAAAATGATGAAGTTTATATCACATGGGATCACCCAATACCAACAGTCCAAAAGATAGATGCTAGAAAACCGGATATAGTGGTTCAAGAAAAGAAGACAAAAGTAGTATTGATCAGTGAAATCACCACACCTAGTCTAGTGAGTATAGTGTCTTGCGTACAGGGAGACACAAAGTCATAAAATACCTGGATCTACAGGCAGAAACGAGAGCTATGTGGAAGAAAGATACCCAGACAGTTCTAATAGTAGTAGGAGCAACGGGTCTTATAAAAAAGAATTTACAATCATATTTAGATATGTTATCAATTCATGCAACACCATATGAGTTGCAGATGGAGTCATTACTGGGCACATTGCGGGTGCTGCGAAGAGCACTTTTAGCTAACATCAAAGAGTGAAACAATACTAATTTCATGAACATTAATCATACTTTGACTTAGGAATGGGGTCCATTCCTGTCATGGTATTAGAAACCCAAAGTATTTGGAGAAATTAAAAAAAATATACAGATTGTCTGTGCTAGAGGATGTAAGGTCAAGGACTGCTTTTTTGGCCTTCCACCACAGTGTGTGTTTAAAAACTGAAACAGCGAAAAAAAAAGATTTAGTCTCTGGCACAATTGTTTCACTCTCCCTTTCCAAGGTACAAGACATTTCCCAGCTAAGCAGTTGCTTTTTACAGGCAGTAGACCATGACAGTCTAATTCAGACATAATAGGGCTTTGAGAGAAAACTGATCTAGAAAGGTGGCAGTGGTAGAGGTAGACAACAGGGTTTGGGGAGAATGTAGGCGTTAGACTCTTTATAGGAACAAGATAACCAGTTTTAATTAGGTTTCCACCCCTTCTTTAATTCCCTTCCTCCTCTACTCATTCCCACCTTTTTGTGTGCCAGCCTTTGCATGAAAAACTGGTACAGCCAGGCTACTGATAAGTGGTTAGAGAAATTATTTCCAAAGGCCACAAACTGTAAAAGTATCGGCAGTCCCCCCTTTCATAGGAAAACTGTTCACCAAGACAGAATCCATCTGGTCTTGTCCAGGTTCATTTTATTTCATATGAGGCAGTAGAGAGAGTCCCTTTAGAAGATCAGGGTAGGGCGGTCAGTTTACACTCTTCTTAGTCCTAGTAAAAGGTGAATCATGGAGGCCCAATCTTTTGGTAAATTTGTAGGCTAAACAATTTCATAAGTGTGACCAAGTTCAGGATGATGACCCTTCATTCTTTGTCTTGTCTGAAGCAAAAGGCCTTTTTGGCCTTTCTGGACATGAAGGACATTTACCTCTTCATGTACTTCCACAAGGATCACAGGAAGTGTCTAAGGTTCAAGATGTAACATGACAAAGGATAGATGCAGAGAACTTGTTTGATAGGTTTTGTTTAAGAATTTATGAATGGGGCAGTGTTAGCATATGCGTTCCCAAGCAGTTTAGTACTGTTAATTTTTGATGGCTTGGAGGCAAACAAAAATGTAGGGGGAGTATTTTTGGACAGGTTGAGTTTAAAAGAGGAACCAGGTAGGAATGTCCCCCTCTCCCGCTCCTTACTTGCCATGTACTTGGGACCTCTAATTAAAAAGATGAGGGACTCGCACATCTAGGGATGCTGCTGATGTCATCTTGTATTTGCCAAATCAAATCCTGAATATGAAATTGGGGTTATGTGGGGTATTTTAAGAACATTTCACATGTTTTAAAGGTATATACTTGACCCGACCCAGTTCGGCTTTGTTAAGAGCAGGTCATGCCTACTAAACCTGGTTGACTTCTTCAAGACAGTCACCAAGGCCATAGATGAGGGGAAGGTAGTTCACACAGCCTACCTTGACCTTGCCAAGGCTTTTGACACCATTCCCCACTCGGGAATTATAGAAAATCTCACCAACCTGAACATAAACCCCTACGACACGAAATGGGTTGCCAACTGGCTTACAGACAGAACTCGCATGGTAAGAATAGCGGGCTCCAGGTCCGACTCTAAACCAGTCACAAGTGATGTCCCACAAGGCTCGGTCCTGGGATCCCTACTGTTCGGCATATACTTCTCAGAAGTACAGGCAAACACAGGAGGACTATGGCTAACCAAGTTAGCTGATGACTGCTAGTTGGGAGCCATAATTGACTCTCCGGCTGACATGGACATTCTCCAAAAGGGCCTTACTGAGACGGACACCTGGTGTCAAAGTCATGGTCTCAAGCTAAATGCCAAACAATGCATAGTCATTACGTTTGGGAAAAACAATATATTACCACATAGGTGGCAGACCCCTTAATACAGAAGAGGTAATAAGAGATCTGGGGACCCAGGTAGATAGTAATCTCTCCTTTGACAATCATATTGCCAAAGTAGTTAGGAAATCCTTCTATGTAGCCCATCTAATTACCAAAGGGTTCGCATGTAGAAATAAAAAGGTTATAGTGCCCCTCTACTCGTCACTCATTAGACCCATCATAGAGTACAATGCCTCGTTTGGGATGTACCTCACAAGACACTTCCAACAGCTGGAAAGACCACAAAAGTACCTCACCAAGAGGATTACTGGTGTCCAACATATGTCCTATGCAGCCTGACTGGAAAAACACCAGCTGTACTCAGTGGCATATCGCTTACTCAGAGGTGATCTCTGCCTGACTTACAAAGCCATGTCCAACTCAGAATTGATGGACCTGCTCCACCTAAAGAAATCCAAGTCACTGCGAGCCACTAGCTCTAGTGAGCTAAACCTCGCCACAACAATAAATAGAACATGCTGGAGGGATAGATTTCTGTCACAGAGACTCCCCATGCTTTGGAACAAAATTCTTAACTACATTAGGCAGAGCCCCTCACCTAACACTCATCAAGAGAAACCTTGACGAGTGGATGGGTAACAGAAAATACACCCCTGGGATCACTTCATTGGCTCTACTTGACAGATGCTCAGTTAATTAAACAATACGGCGGCAAAAGCTGACACACTCTGGCTAGGCTTATAAATGCCCTCAGGCAGATAGCCTAGTACCTACCTATGAACCTATATAAAATAAATGAAGGTAGAACAAAGTGTTTAGCTGTATTGATTAAAAAAATGGTGTAATGGCTAAGGATATGAGGGAAGTAACTAATCAGAAGATTATTAAAGTAAATAAATAGCTTCTACACTAATGGCCATGGGCATAGGTAGTAAGATATAGGCTGTGAAAATATTTTAGGTTATTTGGTCCTGCATACAGGCCAGGCATGCTTTCATCAGCCAGAGCAAATGTTGTGAAGGATAGCTAGTAGCGCATTGAAGGAGTTTATTTGGGAAAGGAAAAGTACAGTAAAGTGGGATAAATTGATTCTTCCTATAGAACAGGGTGAATTAAGGACCACCTGATATGAACGGTTTACTTGAAAGGTACACAGTTAAAACTGATGCAGTGCAAGCATAGGGATGTGGATCAAAGTGGAAAAAGGTAGAGAAAGGTAGTACATGGAATGCATTGAGACTAGTGTTTTGTAAGCAAGCCGTTAAGGAAAATAACAGTGATTGTACAGAATATTACTGTATCCATAAATATCACGGCAAGTACAGAGATCTTTTGGAGTAACCTCATGCTGACCAAAATGTAACAGAGGAATGGTTAAGGAGATAGAATAGTGGACTTGCATACATGTTGGTTTATAAAATCCATTGAAAAGTTTGAAGAAACAGACAAAAGCAGTTGTGTAAAAAAGAACAGGAAAAAGTTGCACTTCTTGTGGCTGTATGTCATATATTCATGGCAGTGGCCTGTGTAGTAAAAGTCACAGTAACACGGTAAGATTGTTTTGTATTGTGCATTGTGAAAACACTACAGTATAGAAGTAGCTGAGAAGCATTGGAAGCATGACTCATACAACTAAATGATGAAGTATATTTTACATGGGATCACTCATTGCCAACAGTTTAGGAAATAGATATGAGAAAAACAGATAAGTAGAACATGAAAAAAGACCAAAGTAACATTTATCTTCAGTGTCCTCTATATAGAGAGAGACAAAGTCATAAAATACCAGGATTTGGAGGCAGACATGAGAGCAGTGTGACCAAAAGATACCCAGACAGTTCCAATAGTAGTATGAGCAGTGGGTCTGATAAAAAAAAAAGAATTTACACTTGTACTTGGACATGTTATCAATATATGTAACCCCTTTTAAATTACTATAGGAGGTAATTCTGGACACAGTGCAGGTGCTGAGAAGAGCACTCTTGGCTAACATCAAAGACTAAAATAATACAAATTTTATGAACTCCCAATTGTACCTTGATTTAGGAATGGGGTCTATTACCATCATGGTATTAGAAACACAAAATACTTGTAGAAATTAAAAAAAAAAAACTTGTATTCATAAATTGACAAGACAATATTATAATGACTAAATCAGTGAGATAGTGGAGAACGACGACATTGCCAGAAGTTGCAGTTAAATACCATAGATATGGTTAAATCTAATGATAAGGGTTCATACTGCAGCTGTGATTCCCAAACATGAACATCTGCAGTCCTTGTGAATGACTCAGACTGTACTTTAGTGTCCATTGTAGCATGCATTCATGCTCATTGTAGCTAGCTTTTTCTAAAGGACATATGTGAAATTTTAGTTACACTAACTGCTGGCACTTTTTTTATTATACAGAATCTGACTTCATTGTATGTGATCAGTGACTTTATAAGTCCATTAGGATGGCTTGTGTTTGAGGGAATTAGGCTTGTGTGTCTTCTTTTGTTTGAACTGCAGTTGTAGTCCAGTGTTATTTTCTGCAGTGCAGCGCAGCTGATTTGGTACAGTTTCTATTGTCTGTGATCCTTCTTTCTGTACATGTGTATACAGCTGAAGAGTTACTATATTTATGATGTGGGAGTACAAGGAGACTTACAAAAACAATATTTGTCATTATGGTAGTGGGATTTTTTTTTTCATTTTTTAAATCATTTTGATGCACTTGTTTGTTTACTACCAGAGTTACTAGTTTAGCATTCTTTATTTGATATTAACCTGTGATTGAAACAATGACACGGGATGTAGCGGAATAGCCAAATCTCTGACAGATTTAGAGAAGCAGCATCCAGGAAAACAAAAACTCATAGGAGGTATATTCAAAGGGAATCTGAGTATTGATATACCAGCAATAACGAGAATGGAAAGAGCCCTGATCATACATATATCAGATGATCTAAAGGAAGTCTTTCGGTGTTAGGGGTCGCCACAGTGGAACGCCGGTCCACTTATGATTGGCAGTAGATTTATATAGTGCTGAGATGCCAGCCTGACACCCAGCCTTCAAAGAAGGTGCACCAATTCACACACGCACCTACCTGCATCGTCACTTGACCGCGGAGAGGACATGCAGACTCTACACAGAAGGCGCTCTAGCCGAGAAGCGAACCAGAGAAACTCTTGCTGTGAGGTGACAGTGCTAACCGCTGCACCATATCAGATTATCTAAAAATAGATAATGTGAAAAAGGCTAAGAGTGCTACACTGTTTGGGTACTTGTGTATGCATTTTTGGAGGTTTAGGTTGGTAACACCAGGATAAACACTGAGAAATGACAGCAGTAAAGCCAGGACCAGATCTCTTGTCATTTCTGCAGTTCTAGATATCCATTTTTAGTGGACATTGAAAGGAATAGTTCAGTAGAACAGATAATGTTCGGTCTGTACCAAAAGTTATCCTAAAGTAAGGAGAGTAGTTGTAGTGATATCTAAAACAGTGTAAGATATTTAAGAAAGTCAGATTTTTTAAAAACAATCTGGGACAATTAAGAAGGGTGATAGGCAGAGGTCACTGTGAGGTATTCTTCCACAGAGAGCATTGGGTTCTTACAGCAATCTTCTTAGGAAGCTAATCTGTTCACAATCGGTAGAAGAATTCACAAATAGGTTAGGTGGAGAAAGACATGAGAGTTGTTATAGCAGACAGAAAGTTGAAGGTTATTAAATTTGGACTAGTGACTTATGTAAATTTTTGTGCTTGGGGAGGGGGGAATGTGGGAATGGGCAAACTGAGTCAGCTGGTTCTTGGTTGCTGTCAAAGTTCAATTTTGTATAAATGTTGTACTTTAGAATAGATTTTTTTTGTTCTTAGTTCTTTATTTTACCTATTTTCACAACCAAATGTAGTGATCCATTTGTGCTGCAAGGGGATGTTGGATAGAACATGTTCCATGCTAAAATGGTAGACAAGTTAAAGTCATGACTTAATATTTAAATTTGTACTGAATGCTTTGGTCACCTGCCATCTGGCTGTACATGCTTGTTGGCATGTATTAGGTTTTAAGTACTTTACCAAAAACACACATGTAGTGGAAACTGGGCTTTAACAATGGAACTTTTTAATACATATAACAGAACACTTCACAAGACTTCATCAGAGTGTAAAAAATATAAACCCAGTTTACTGGACACCATTACTATTTTAATACAACAATCATCTAAGTTTGCAATGCCTTATCAGTTTTCAGTTTCCCTTTTTGGTTACGGAAGCAGGAGGTGCTCTAACTGACGCTCCAGTTGCGTGTTCTACACAGGGAGTAAGGATCTCATGCAGCACAGTCCGTTTGATTAACTGGGAGTAGTTGTTAGATACACGGAAACCACTTCAGAATTTATCAACCTGGAATCATGGTTAGTTAGGAATGCGATAGGGTTCGATCAAGTCAGAGAGGCTCCTTATTTGGGTACTTTTACACTGCAGCTAAAGGCATTTGAGTTACGGTTGCTTAAGTACTGTGGTTTGCAGATCGATAACACTTATTTAATGGAATGTATTAATTTGAAGTTGGTTCCAAAGGGTCTTTGTGTGTGTGTAACTTTCCTGTGGGGCTGGAGGAGAATTTATTTTACACAAGGAGCTGTTGGATCTGTTTGACAACATGAGATTGGAGTTGATGCAACTGATTATTAAAGACAACAAAAGTAAGTTGACAATGCTAAACAATGTGATTAAATTATTAAATGACACTATTTGGGGAGAATTGTTTCCCACTTACATGCATGATTGTAGTGATGTGTTTGTGAGCGCTGACAAATCAGCAACTCAGAACAAAGATAAGAAATGTAAAAAGTTTATAAGGACAAGAGCAGTTATACCAAGAAGAGTTTAGATCCCAGGCCTAGGGTGAGTAAACATTCACCACTTAATCTGAAGTTGTTAGAGTTGCGGACATACCTGATATGTTGGTCATTAGTAATGAAGAAGGCTTTACTTTTTTAGCCTTGGATCAAGTATGGCGGTCAGAAGGACTAGCAGGCCAAATGACCAACCTCATTACTACTCATGGGGGAATAAAAATAGAATACAGAGGAAAAGAAAAGGAAGAAACAAATGGCGATAAGAATGGACATAGGACTTGATAAGTTCAATAACTTTAAGATTTATAACTTCAGCCATGTAGAGGTTGATGAGACATTTTTCGTTATTGAGTAAAGGTTTCTCTTTTTTGTTCCTAATTTTAAGATTTAGTTCAACTATTGCATCTTAAGCTTTTCACTAGGAAGGAAGCTTAACTTAGTTGTTATTTGACAGTAAGTCTCCTAATGAGAGTGGTGTGTGTTTGTAAAAGGAGAAGTTTATTTGTAACCCCTGCTAACCCATTTGTCACCATTTTTGAGAGGATTTGTGAGGCAACTTTAGAATTTTTTTCTCTCGGCAGAGTCATTTTGGGGACAATTTAGGTCCACATGAATGAAAAGTCCTACATGACCTCATGGGTTACAAAGGGTTATGAAACCCGTCAAGGGAGGAAGGATGTTGTCATGGACTGTGTGGACTATTCTAGTAAGATGTTTAGCATTTTGAATGTTGAGAATACCCACAACAGAGTATCTAAAAATGAAGTCAGTGTTGCGTATTCTAGAATTAATTGTTTTATTTGATATGGTGTTGAAAGAAATTCTTTCAGATTCACAGTTTGATTTTGCTAATGTACAAAAAGCGATGATTCCATCTATTTTTGGAATACCAAAAATTCATAAGAAGTCCATTGATCCACATTTGAAAAAAATATGAAAAAATAGGCTTTTGAGCTATTTGAGCCAAGCTAAAACACCAAACAGTAGTATTAAGAAATATTTGTAAACTAAACGCTAAACAATATTAAAAAAAAAGAAAAAAACTTGTGATCAAAATTCTTCAATTTTGCGAATAAAAACAGCTTCACATTCTTTGTACCAAAACAGCAAATCTTCTTATTGTGATTAAAAATAACTTCACTTCTTAGTAGGAAAACAACAATTTTTTTTTGGGTAAAACTTGTGTAATTCGGCAGATAAGCACTGTATCTATGTAAATAAACTTAACATAAGTATTGAATGGTGATAAAATTCTTTCCAACAATCGTTTATTGGTAGTTAATGAATTTATGGGTTTAATTTTACATAACAGTTTTGTATTCTTTTTAGGGGGAATATTTTCACCAAATTTCAGGGCTGGCAGTTGGACAAAATGTGTACCCTTTTATGCAAACCTGTTTTTTTGGCTGGGAAATGGGAATTGCAATTTTTGTTTAATTCCCCCATATTTTTATTATGTTTTAGGTATTTTAGGTTTCTGAACAACATTTTGATTTTTTGGAAGGGTGATCATTCCATTTTACTAGATTTTATGACCTATATTAACAGCACTACTGTTTTTTTGCTTTTTACTTATAATTTTGATCTTCATAAGATTAATTGTTTTGATGTTACTGTTATGAAGGCAGGGACGGTGTTAGCATTTTGGCTGCCCCCAGCAGATACCAAGTTAGGGATCACCTGGTAATTTCCAGTCTGAGTATCACCCTGTCACTGCAACCCCTCCTAAGCAACCTTTTAGTTCATGAAAAGTTTTAGATGTAGTATGCACAGACTAACTTGTAGCTACAATGCACTTGCATTATAATAGGCCTGTGTACCACACTATGCTGGCCCATCTCACAAAAAGGACATTCGCAGTTACTCACATTTAGTTGCAACAATGATTTATTACAGCAACTCTATTTACAGGACTGGACTTGGGTGAAATGGAGCCCTAGACACTGCCTAATGTCCCCCCCCCCCTTTGCACACACACCTCCACCACTGCTCCAGTCTACTAACCCCCCCGCCCCCCCCTGTCTTGAGCTCCCACAACATGCACATAACTTTTCAATTCCTGTTGTCACATTTTGCATTACTCTTCAGCCTTTTAAAGAAGGCATAACTTTCTGTATGTTCCAAAGTGCATTTTATTTATTTATTTTTTGTTTACACGACCTTTTTGTCTAATGATGGCATGGTTAAGAAAAGAAATTTAGTGTTGCTGTTCAACATGACTTTTATTTACATCCTTTCATCACAACTTCTTAATCAAGACAGCACTGTAATAACCATTTAGAAAATAACTCAAGTAAGCCATGGCTGTCGGAAGCCACAATGTTATGGGTGCTCTGGGATGCATTTTAGAGCAATTTCCCAACCTTTTAGTCTAATTGTGGCATAAACAAAAATCATGAGCAAGAAAATAATTTCAGTCTTATTTTTTTTTTCTTTCAAGGAATACATAAATTGTACCCAAGGATTAATATTCAAAGCTGACAAAATATTTTTTCATAGTAAACTTAACAAGCCAATTGCTGTGAGGATACACAGTTCCTACCCAGGAGTATTGCCTCTAACCCCCCCCAAAAAGATGGTCAATGCCTGTGCATCCCTCTGGTGTTAGATTGGGATGAAAGCAGAGGTTCATATGGCCAGATTCATGTATTTCAATGACTGCTGCCATACATATACATACCATGCCTCCTTATTCCTCGCCCCTAACCCCCTAAGACAGCCAGCTGTATACGTGCCTGATGTGTGATTGTAAGGAAGGTAAAAAAAGATACTGATTATAGTAATGTGTACAACTTTGCTCCTAGACAGTGCACTGCCCTTACCTGAGCTATAGTAACCTTCTTTGTGCACCTCTGAGGTCTGCGAGAAAAGTAAAAGAATAAAAGAAACAGTGACTACACTGTTCACAGCCAAAACACAAGCTAATGACTTCCAAGGTTTGACTGTGATGAAAATTAAAGACTTAATGATCACACAATCCCTAGTCCCCCCCCCCACACACACACACACACACACACACCATAACCTACATCAGCCTTCTGTACATACATATCTGAGCAGGGGAATGTCCATGTCAAAATCATTTATACAGTCCTGGGTGTGAGGGCCACCAGACTCCTAGAAGATCTAAGTGTCTGAATGTTCTGTTATCCTTTATGACTTACTTTTGAAATATAATTACTTGTTAATTGCATTTTAACTGCTACCCAGAAGAACAATGTATGTTTCCCGGCAATATTGGGCATGTGTACAGATAAAAATTAGTGATATTTTTTACACACACACACACTCTCACTGGTCTAATGCATTTCATGGAAGAACCAGATTGTCAAAACCCATTTGATCGACAGTTTAGTTTCTTGAACTGTTAAGAGTGAGAGTGAGGAATGGTAAGAATTGGGGAATTTCCCCTTTTCCCTACTATAGTGGGATCTCTGATTTTATAATTAACAGGGGTGTGGAGTTTGGGGGTTGCCATTCCCCCCTGCAAAAACATTTTGTGTTTGTTTCCAGGTTGTGTTTTGCTTTGTGTAGTTTATCAACCATATGAGTTTCAACAAACTAGTTCTTCGATAAACTGAAATAGATCCCACAGACATACACACCAGCTTAAGCTGTAACAAAATTAGTTTTTCACTTATTTCAGCAAGAGCAATATACATTGTGCAAAACTGGTACTGTCACACCAGATCAATGACTGTTGTTTAGTACTCATCAAACAGCAGCAGCAGGGGTAAGCCACTTTTATTTACTTCATTGAGGAGTAATGCATTCCTGTCTCTATCTTTGATTTTGCCTCTTAAAAAAGCTTGAATTGCTAGTAAATCATTCAGGATTACAGAGAGTCAGCAAATCCAGTTGTCAGAGTTTTATACTTCTTATTGCCCAGAAAATGCATGTTGATGCAAAACATTTTATTCTATTAAATTTTTAAGTGAATTAGAGTAGTATTTAAAACATGATCCTAAGTTTGAGGCTTTATTCTCTTCTTATTTTTGGCTTTGCCCAGAATTCTTTATTAAAGAAATTGAGAGTTATAGTATTCAGTGTTCTAACAGTACTTATAAAAAACTCCATGAAGAAGAAAAAAACATTCATGAGGATGGGAAAAATTAGCTCTTCTTATAATCAAATGTAAGCACTGAGATTGTTTGCTCTGAGTTGCTGATTTCTAGTGATTACCTTGCTTATGTTCATTATCAGCTTTATCCGGTCAGGGTCATATCACAGCCCTGTTCAGGCTAGACGAGCATATTCAGAAAATTAGTACATCTTGTTTTCCTCTGTTCATTTTTCCCCAACTAGCACCAACTTTTGTGGGGCCCCCACACAGTCAGGGATGATTAAGTAGGGTCCGTTTGCTACATCCACAGGTATTGCAGATACCTAAAGCTAGCTATGTTGTTGGTTTTAGTGGAGAGAATGTCAATCGGCAGAATTTAACTAAGCCAGGGGCACTATATCAGTGGTAAAATATTTAATGGAATTGTGAAGCCTGTTATCTGAGATATAAATAAGAGTTATTATTACCCACCATGTGTACTTAATAAACCAGGACTGCTGTACTAGCTTCTTTGGCTTGACAGATATGTTATAAAATAGCAAAATAAGATAACTTACTGTGGTTGGAATCCCCAGCAACTGCAGGGTTCTCTGGTGCCTGGAGCTGGCTTTGATGAAGGACGCAAGAAGTGGGAGATACTTGTTCACCATCTATAGGAAGGAAACATATTTTAATTCCTTACTTCATTTTGATAGTAGCCATCCTTTGTTCCACAAAAGCAACCTTGTTAAAGGGCAGATGGTGCAACTTTCTTGAATGGTAACTAATGATGTAGTTCTTGGAAGAATTAGATAATTTTATCGAGATGTTCAGGGATATATGTTATCCCATCTCTTTATGTGAGGACCTCAAAAAAAATTGTAAAAGATATAAAGACAAGAAAACCCCTATTTTGGTTAGTACTAAGCCGGACAAACTTTTGGGGACTGTTACTGTCCAGGTTAATAATAACATTAACATAAGAGAGACCAGTTCTAATATGAAATGGGCCATGGTGGTCCCATACAATTATGTGGCACACAATATTACTATAGTATTGAGGAGAACCTGGAATTTGACCTTTTCACAAGAATTAAATAAAAAACTAGGTGATGTTCCATTGATCACCTGCAGTAAAGGTAGAAATCTCAAAAATATTTTGGAAGGTGGTACAACACTGTGGATTTGGAAAGGGGTTTCTAGTATGATGAAATGTGGTTCATGTAAATATTGTAAATATATTTAACAATGGTTCTTATGTTTGTGTGGAAGGATATAATAAAAGTATAACATGTCCCAGAAGGAAGGGTGGATTGTAACACTAACAATGTGATATATTTGGCTTTATGTACGTCCTGTCCTGCATTTTATGTAAGAAATATAACAAGACGATTAACATCTTTACAATATTCAGAAAGGGAATGCCAAGAATGCTGTCTGTAGACTCATGCCCAGGTTGGAAGGTTTGGAGACAAAGCGAGAGAGGCAAGATTACATTGGTTTGGACATGTGCTGAGGAGGGATGCAGAGTATGTTGGGAAAAAGATGCTAAGGATGAAGCTGCCAGGTAACAGGAAAAGAGGGAGGCCTAAGATAAGGTTTATGGATGTGGTGAGAGAGGACATGCAGGTGGTTGGTGTGACAGAGCAAGATGCAGAGGACAGGAAAAAAATGGAAACAGTTGATCTGCTGTGGCAATCCCTAACGGGAGCAGCCGAAATAGAAGAAGCTGTCTGTAGACTCATGCAGAGATGTAGCAATTTTAATAAAATAAGTACATTTTCTTTGTCATTGTTAGGGTAATATACAGTGACAAAGGGGATGATTTTTAACAGTAAGCTTAAAATGAAGGAATTGTACTGGTAAATTAAGTTAAACACATGTGGAACCAGGTTTGAATGAGTCCATGTCTCTAGTTTGTGTTTTAAAAGACAGGCCAGCGACATTGTGAAGTTTATGTATTAGAACGGCACTTTGTAGCTCTGCGAAGTGTTGTCATTAATGTAATCTTATTACAGATTATTTACTTTTGAACACATTTTATTAGTGTTTTTAAGATATTACATGTTCTTATGCTCTTTTATTGTAGTATTACTTTTAGTTAATTGTACATCTCTCTCTTAATTGTTTCTGGGATCTGATTCGTAATGCAATTTTATTTAATGATTACAACAGGTTTAATGTTTTTGCACTCTTGATGAAGTCTTGTGAAGATAAATGCGCTTAGTGTTCCTTGTTCTGTGTATTAAAAAGTTCCATTGTTGGAGCCCGTTTTCCGTTACTTGTATGTTTTTGGTTCTATGTATTGAGTTTTGTAATGAATGTCCTCACTTTCACATATGATGTGATCAAATGGCCTCATCCTTACACCGGGGATTCTGCTTAGAACAGTGTGCCTCTCCTCTCCCACTCCAAAGCAGGTAAACAGGCTAAACCTCTTCATTCTTCTCCTAACCCAAAGCCGGTTCCAGCAGGTGGCCAGTCTGATAGGTTCAAAGGTAAGTACTAAGCTAGCTGCCCTTGCAGGATATTATATGCCTAGCCAATTTCTCTTTTTGTGCTTGAAAATAACTTATCCTATTTCATTATACATATTGACCTTACCCATCCCATGGTTGATAATTGTATAATGCCCCTAATGAGAATAACTGGGCTGATACAATAGATAATTTGAGGGGACCCATGGATAGGATAAAGCAGTTAGGAGCTGTCTATTAGTAGTACAGGGGGCAGTATCGGTCAGTAGGTTTAATATACCTTCAGCCTTAGTGTAGGTAACATTGTTCACAATCAGCTCAGTGCATTGCTGTGTTGTACTTTTGAGATTACGAATATGCCTGGAAAATACTTTGATTGTCTTCAGCTTGGGTAGCTATTTTAGCCTTGGACTTGGCTTTGGTGGATTTTATTAGGCTCCTGAGTTGTTTCTTTATTTCAGTGACAAGGGTTGTAATGCCTGGTCGCTGGGGATGTTATCATAGCTTTATTTATTTGCTTACTTACATTTGTTTACTGGGAAAGTCTGACTGGGCCAGAAGCCCATTTTCATCAGAGGCCCGGGGAGAAAAACTCCACAAAAATATAAGCAAAATACAATAATTAGATAGTACAATAGTATAAATATAGTAAGAAGCAGAATACATATCATCTCGTTAGTCTATACAAAGAAATATTGAATACAGTTTTCTAGTAGATACAGGTTCAAAAAGAAAAACACGCGTTTCAGTAAAGATCACTGTGCGAAAAATAAAATTAGTACTGTGTACATATTTAATAGTTATGAACAAATGAGATTTCATTATATATATATATAGATGTGTGTGTGTGTGTGTGTGTGTGTATGTATATATATATATATATATATATATATATATATATATATATATATATATTCCCCTCAGTAATAACACTGAGGAGAGGGAGAAAATGGGGTAAGGAGTGGGCAGTTTGATGAAAGAGCTATAGATGTCAGTCAGGTTTGGCGCAGGAGCAGTACCAGTTTTTGGATAGATATTTAAATAGTAGTTTGAAATTGGTAGATTCAGGTGCGTTTTGGAGAGTGTGGAGTAGAGAGTTCCATAATTTGGCTATTTGATTCGAGAATAGGGCTTCACCTTGAGTGTTGTTAGCTTTGTTTACTGTGAGAAAGTTTCTGTCTGCAAGTCTTAGACTTTGTGGGCATGATTAGGGAACAAGTTCCTTGAGGGATGGGCATTTGTCAGGATGGAGGGTGATACTGAGTGTGAATTTAAGTTAGTAGAGATGGACAAGGTTAGGTAGATTGAGTCAATTTAATTTATGTAGAGCGATACAATGGTGGGGTTTTAAGGGGAAGGTTGGCTGCGAAGCAGGCTATTTTTTTGTAGCAAGTTCCCAATTTGGTTAAGTCTGATTTTTTTTTTTTTTTTAAGTTGGTAAAGAGGGGGAAATCATAAAGGAGTGTAGACAGGAGGAAGGTACTGGATATGACTAGTCTTGTATTGGCAGTGAGGAATGGCTCGCTTCTGTGCAGTGAGCCGTTTGACATGAACTTTCTTAATTGTGATGGCTATGTGTTGGTCAAATCTGAGTTTGTTGTCAGTAGTCATGCCAAGGAGTTTTGTATACTCAACTTGTTGGATGACTGTGTTGTTTGCTGAGACACTGGTGAAAGGATGAGTGGTAGGTGATTGCTACTGGTAAATAGCATTAACTCTGTCTTTTTGGGGTTGAGGATTAGTTGTGATTTACTTAGATATGTTTCAATGTCATTAAAAGCTTGTTGGGCTACTATTTAGAGGTCTGGTAAAGTATCTGCTGAGCAGATTAAAGCTGAATTGTCTGCATACTGAACTACTTTAGCGTGTGTTGTGGATGAGGCTAGATCATTAGAGGAGATGGTGAAAAGAAGGGGTATTAATATGGATCCTTGAGGATTCTGACTTAGACAGGCAGAAGTGGTGAGAGTGGATTTCCATTGTACTGCTTATTGTTTGTCATAAATATAGCATAGGAACCAGAAGAGGGAAGTCTTTGATAGGTTTAGTGAGGCAAGAGTATTAAGGAGTTTCTGATGGAAGAAAAGCGTTCAATGCTTTTGAGATGTCTTGGAAAACTGATGCTACTTGCTGGTTTGAATTTCAGAATTGGTTGATGGTGGTATAGAAATTAATTAGGGCTGTGGTGGTGCTGTGTTTTGTTCTGAAACCATGTTGGAGGGAGAGATAAGGTTGTGAGATAGTGGGTATTGTAGTAATTGAGCGTGTGTACATTTTTCCAGAATTTTGACACAAGGGGAAAGGTTGGCTTTGATGTCAGTGTTTAATTCTGTTGATGATCCTTCTTTATGTAGAGGGGGTGATATGGGAACTTTTCCATAATTTTGTGACATATTGTTCTGCTATAGACCTATTTACCAGACTGGAGATAGGCAGAGCTTTGGCATCAGCTGAAAGTTTGAGGTACTCATTAGGAAATTGCTCAGCTGCTAAGGAAGAAGGTTTCAGTTTTTTCAGCATCCTTCTTATGGTGTTAGTTGGGACAGGTTTGAGATCAAAAGAGTCATTGTTAGTTACAGGGAATCATTCCACCTCACCATCTCTTCTACCGAATGTGGAAACTAAAGAGAGCATGGTGTTTATAAAGTAGGTGTTGATTTGTAAGGCAATACTCACACTTTGGCTATTGTTTCTGGGGTTTTGGCTTTACCTGGGTGGAGGAGTGAGGTAATTGCCTGCTAGAACTTTTTGAGATTGTTTTCATATTTGTTTTGCATAGATGTATATTTTTTGTCTAGTTTGAGTTGTTTTTTTAATTGCTGAGATGCTGGTATGCTAACAGAGTTTTATTGTCTTTTGTTTTCTGGTATTGAAACCAGATTTCTAATGGATTCTTTTGATATCCAGGGCAATCTCTTATTTTTAACATGACATGTACGAGTTGGTGCTAAGCTATTTAGAATAGCTAGAAATGTGTTATTGAAGTACGTTACAGCCTGTTTGAGTTGGCGATGATGGAGTGGTGTCCAGTTACATTTATTGAGCACGTCTAAGAATGCTTAGTTGGAGAAGTTTTTGGTATTTCATATGACTTTGTAAACTATGCTTCTGGGTGGGTTGAGCTGATGACAGATTAAGTAGGTAGGACTATGTTCACTTAAATTATTTTGAAGGCGGTTGGCGAGATAGCTGTGGGTGGTACTGTTAATAAGTGACCAGTCTAAGAGAGATTCCTTTTTGCTATGTTTATCTATTCAAGTGGGAAACTGGATAGTTTGGGAGAAACCACGTAGATTTGTGAAGGTGGAGAGGTTATCACCAGTGCAAGTGTTCCAGTCTAAGTCAAAGTCACCTGTGATAATGATTTTGTGGATGTAGCTTGAGGCTGTCCAGGCTGTGAGTGCCTCAGTGGCAGTATGGGTATTGTTGGGTGGTATGTAAGTGGCTGTTATGGCAATATTTTTCTTTGGGTTGATTCTGAGCCGTGTTACTAGGACTTCAAAGCTGTTATCATAAGGGTACTTGATGGGTAATCTATGCTTAGGTTATTTTTGTAGAAGATTGCAAACCTGCTTCCCTTCTTCCTGATCCTGTCTAACCTATGTACACAGTAACATTATGGGAGTATGTCTGGGTCTCTTATATGGGGTTTTAGCCAAGTTGCTGTTGCTATAAGAATGTCTGGTGAGTATTGTGCAATGACTGCATGAAAGTCTGTGATTTTATTAACTAGAATTCTAAGGTTTATGTTAAGAATGAGAAGATCTGAAGTTTTAATGTGAGGAAGGGGTGGAATGGTAGGCATGATGGTATGTTGTGCAATATGTGGCCCGGGATTGAGGTATATATCACCACTGTGGAGAATCTATGATAATATACATGCACGTTTGTGTGACGGTTTGCTGAAGTGGATAGTGGTATTGCTGACAACTACATGTTTGAAGTGGAAGTATGCAGTAGGTGTGTGTGATTGTAGAGCTGGGAAGAGATGGTAAGGTAGGAGAGTAAGGAGTGGATGGTATTAGTAAAATATAGTGTGGGGCTGTGGACATGTTGTATCTGTAGGTGAGTGTAGGATGTTAGTATGCAGATAGCAGGAGGGTATAGAGTGTGAGCAGGAGAAAGAGCATGGTGTGTATTCTTTGTTTTGGAATGTTAGGTTAGCTAGATGGTGTGATGAAGATGTAGGGACAAAGGGGTTTTGGTGTAGTGTGGTTGGAGTAGATTGATTAAGGATAGTTGCAGTTAAGTTGTGTGAGGGGAGGGAGGAGTGTTACAAATAGTGTATTGATTAATTGAGGTGTGACTGGTGGACAGAGGATGATTGCTGATTGGGGGAAGTTAAGGGGAGTGGTTAGTGTTTGTATAAGTCTGGCTGATTCAGGGGTGGGTGGGAATGGGGGTAGAATAGGGGAGCAGAGTAAGCCCAAACGTAGCAGGCTGGCCTCCTCAGAGAAGAATGTAAAGAAAAACAATTAGTATAAGAAGTAGAAACCTTGGAGCTGTAAGGTAAATGAAAGCAAGGAAGAGGTAGTGGCAGATCCCTCTACTCTGTACCATCAGAATTAGGCTGTTGGATTGGAGACAGAGGTTGATTATTTACTATTATAACCACAAGGAGAAAAGTCGGTAAGAAGTAGATTACTACAGGGTTCAGTGCTGGGATTAATCCTGGATGTGTGTTATATATCACACTTAGTCTGAGAAGCAAGATCAGCTTGTATGTTGATACAGACATTGGCTTGATAGTATTGAATGGAGGCAGGTATCTTGACAGATATTTGTTAACCTGAATTGCAGATGTATAAGTAACAGTTGAGATTTGATCTAAAAAAATGCAAGGTTATGTAGTTGGTGAAGGCCTGAAGATCATATAGTGTTCTTAGGGTAACCCCTCATAAGATGAGGAGGAAAGGAATTCAGAGTTACTAATCACTCCTAAAGAGAATCATGATGTGCATTATGGAGGAATAATAGGGGGATACCAGAAAGATACTGAGGTATATAGCACAGAATGCAGAGGCTCGTCCTTTCACTGTACAAGGCATTGGTTAAGCCATATCTTGGGCACTCTGGTTTGTTACAGAAGCTGTACAGTGAAAGGGAAACAGTGGAGGAAATTGAGCTGTGTCCAAGCAGAATTGCCAAACTGGTGAAAAGAGTGGAAGGGCTGGATTACAATTAAAAAAATGCAGTGTTGGTTGTGCATACACTGTCTAATAGTGAATTGAAAAGGAAGCTATCATTTGGATAAGTAAATACCTGGGAGCAAGTGAGTGGTCAGGAGTAGAAGTGAAAGGACAGAAGGGAGAAAGGGGAATGTTGTTGACAGCAGGAAATTGAATTGTTCTGGTTAAACCTCAGGAAATACTATTCTAGCAGTGGAATGTGTGTTTTTTCAGACATTTTTATTGAATTACCGTTTATGATGTAGGCAAAAGTGCATTTATATAAAAGTAAAGTATATTAGCATAAACATTATACTTCACATGTATTACTATATATCATATAACCTAAGCAATATTACATAAATTATTCAATTTCTGCCGTTTTTAAACAAGACACATCTTTATTAAACCATCACTTACTACATAGGCAATTGTACATGTATCTAAATGAAAACAAACCACACCTACACAACCATAGTTGCAAGCATTTTACATCACAAACCATACTGATACACACTCCTAGTTGCAAACGTTATACATCACTTCTAATCTACCCAATCTTTCTCACTGAAACATTACATAGCTCATTTAAGTCCTGCCGCCTTTTAAACCTCATTCCTTCCTTGTATGTATTGTTCCCACAATTCCCATTTTTCCTGTGTGGTTTGCTCCTACCCTTTTCTCTAGATCTCAGTTCCAGTTGCTTTGTCTCTGTTACTATATTCACTACTTCCAGGATAGTTGGTTTAGATTTTGATTTCCATTTTCTAGTAATTACTTTTTTGGCAGCCACTATAAATAGACACAGCAAGGCCTTACCATGTGTTGTCTGCAGCCACTGTTTGTAGTGACCACCAAAGCAGGTCAGTTGTCTGAGGCAGAACAGCAGTAGATTGGAGCATGGATCTGGAAATGGCAGCTGCATGGAGGTTAACTGCCACATTTGCATGGACTCAGTAGACTGTGGATGTTCTTCAGCATCAGTGCATAAACATATGACACAACTTCGGAGACTATGTGAGACTAAATATCAGCCTTGCATGAAACAAACGTAGTGTCTAATGCTCCTTTACACCAAGCTACAGGGGAACACAGAATACCCTGGGGCACACATCAGCACTGTCCATACAAAAAAGTCACTGCTCAAAGCCAGTGTAGTCATTATGCACATCATATATTATACATTTTTACAGTCAAAACTGTTATGCAACCAGAATAGCAGTACTGTTAATCTGCTTAGGACACACAAGGAGAGCTGTTACCCTTTTGACTTATATAAGTGGTGCAGTATAGCTGCTGTGTTGGAACAGCGTGTCTAGATGTGTCAAAATGCATTACTTAGGAAAAGGTGGTTTTCTCAGTGATTTACTGAAGCAAGGAAATGCCAGAGAAAAACATGTAAATTTCTCCTTCTGACCTCCTTAATTCTCTTTCTTCTTCAGAAATCATTAACAATAAAAACAAAACAGTTAAACATTTGTATGCTCTTATGTTATTAGACTGCAGCAATTTTTTCTGTTTTCTTTTCATCACCTCTATCTTTACTTACCTCAAATAGCCACTACTGTACCATAGGAAGGGCATCAAGAATGGGGCACTTACTCTGAGTGTCAGCTTGTATGGGGTGCAGTAAGGGATCACAGTCACTTGTTAGACAGCTTGTAAATTGTCTGTCAGACAAAAACAGTCACACATACACCTTTAAACTTTGCTGAAGAATTCTGGACAAAGCCAGAAATAATAGGCTGACAAAGGGCTAAAATCGGGAACAATTTTTAAATATTATTCTATTTCAGTTAAGAAGGGCGGCCACGGTGGTGCAGCACTTAGCATTGCCGCCTCACAGCAAGAGGTTCTCCAGTTCGATCCTCGGCTGGGGTGCCTTCTGTGTGGAGTCTGCATGTCCTCCCTGTGGTCACGTGGGTTTCCTCCGGGTGCTCCGGTTTCCTCCCACATCCCAAAGACATGCTGTAGGTGGATTGGACACTCTAAATTGGCCTTAGGTGTGAATGTGTGCGTGTGCCTTCTGTGGAAGGTCGAGTGCCGGGCTAGCAACTCGACACCGTAAAAATCTACTGCCAATCATGAGCAGACAGGTGATCTGCTGTTGTGACCCCTAACTGGGAAAAGCCAAAAGAAGAAGAAAAAGATTATATTTCAGTTAAGAAATTAGTAGAACAAAAGATTTTGAATCGGCATACATTCCCTGAACAGTAAGAAATAGGAAACTCTAATGTCTGGCATTATTGACCGTCTGTAATCCTCAGTGGCTTACTAGAAAATGAGAAATATATGAGACAGGGCAAAAATATGAGGCCAGTCAGGAACATTCTGCAAAATTCTCGACAATTGAGAAGTATGACACACAGTTGGTTAGATGTTGTCTGTCAAGTGTGAAAATGTGATTTAAACTGTGAAAATATGATTTATTCTGCCAGCTAGTCAGGACCATGGTCTCCATTGGAGGGCAGTTTCCCAACAGCTGTAATGTAGCTCTGTCCAAGAACTTAACTGTCTTTCAGAGATAGACAAGAGTGCTTAGTATCAGTCAGAGTCCTCCCTTCCCCAGCTGACATCCTAAGCTATCACACTCTGCACAAACCCAGGATGCCAAAGTAGAAGGCAAATTCCTTGTATCATACTCCACTTGACTGGATTAACACATTTCTTTATTGGCAAGCGATGTTTATGTCCTCTTGAGCTTTGTGTTTTTAGGCAGTTTTGTCAATTGGAAACCTCTTGGAGTAGTCCTTAACCCAGTTTATAGCAACATACCACACATTATCCATTATGTGGCTTCTAGTCAAAGACAAAAGTTGAAGTATTTAGTTTTCAGGCAGGTAAGGGAAAACGAAAGGTAAAAAATGTTATAGGTTAATTATGACTGTAGGAGTAAGACTTCAAGGAAATTGGTTAAACCCATCAAAAAAGAGAGGAAGAAGGTAGTTTGTCAGGTATGACCAGTATTCAGGATGGTAGATAAATGTATTTTAAGGTTTAAGGACTGGAATTGTACAAAATACATTGATGAGGATACAAAGCCATTTAGATACATAATTTGTGCAGGTTTAAGTTTTAGTGTGCATTATTGAAGTGTTACAATATGTGCTTCTTTTTTGCTAGCTGTACATGGTTTTATGATGTCATTTCAGCTGCAACATGGACCTTTGCTTTTGTAGTCTGAATAAGAGTGTTGTCAGCTGGTTATGTTTGTTTACCTAGGTGAGAGATCACCAGGTCTCCAAGGAGGACACTGCAGAAAGTCCCAAGGAAGTTTTGGAACGTCTTGCACAAACCGAGCAACTGGTTGTGCAACTTAAGGAGCTGATCCGTGAAAAAGATGCACAGCTGCAGCAGAAGGAGACAGCCTTAAAGGTACAACTATCATAAACGTAACGACCACTGCTATAAAAAAGGCTGCTTGGCTTGTGTGCCTTCTGCGTTCTGTGCATCAGGCTTCTATTTGGATAAAATGCCTGCCTTATCTACATCTCAGCTAATTGCAATCCTTGCGCATCTTTATTTTGCATACAGCTCATCTTGTGGTAGTCCCTGCTGTCTTTCTACTGCTTGAAATGGTACGCAGTTTTGGTAACTTGCTTACATTCTTCAATACATTTGTGTTCATGCTGCACTTAAACGCACCTCTTGTGCATTTTGCTTGCTGAGGAGTTTCTGCTTCATTTATAATCATAATACTTTTCTTGTTACCATTGGTTTTATTCCTACAGTTTTTAGTCTTGTCTTTTTTTGGTTTATTTTCTGCTGCTTTTGCTTCATTTTGGCTCCCCTTCCTTGCACAACATTTAGAATTTAAATGTTCATAGGTGCTATCTATTAAACTCTACTCAGTGTCCTAGATGTTCGTCAACATAAAACGTGCACTGACAGAAGTATGTTTCTTTTTCGGTTGCTTATCATCTATCTTGGGCATCCTCTGCAAAACATTTCTTTTCTTGTATAGCATTTCTTTTTTGTCAAGACTACCTGAGCTGTTACATTAATGTCTATCTTCTCTGACTGGTTTTCTCTACTGTCTACTGTATTTTTATTTATTTTTTTATTTCTAACCAGTGTGCATCACGTTACATCTTTTATGTTACTTGAAAGTTTTATTTCTTGCCACTTGTCCAGTATACATTGGTCCATGGTCACACTTCTCATCTCCTTCTGTTCAATTAAGCATGGATGGATAGTAAATGTGTCGTGAGAAGTTGTTTTGTACTTCTACTCCATTGTTATCGAGTCCAAGTTATTTTTATCTTGCTGAAGTTCTACAGAATTTGTTGCATTAGTTCATAAAATAATTTCACCACATGCCATACAGTTAACAAAGCTTGTAACAGTAATATAGGCGTTACAACGGCAACAGTTCTCTCCTGTAATGATAAAGTTTTATTATACTGAATAATTATGCCATATTCTTTATCAAGGATGACTCTTGTAATTGTATTTCTGTTGTCTGATTTGAGCTTCTGTTCATTGGTGATATATTTATTTTGGCTTTTTACCTGACAAATATCCCTTTTCACAAGGCTAGTGCTTTCTCATTGAAGTTCTTACAGTATCAATGTAAAAGCTGAGTTGTAACCTGTCATCTGTAGCCATTCTCGCCACATGTCCTTCTATATTCCTGTTGGCGTATTCTGAACAGAAGGAATCTCCTGCTCAGGGCAGCCCGACACTCACCCAGTAAATCCTAATGATCTTGTATTATGCACAGTACATCATACCCATGCTCCCTCCACATAACATAAAAGGGACAGGGGTATGATGAACTTCTTTGCCTCCAGTTTGAACATCATTATTGCTCATTAGTCTGAATGCCCTGTTGCTGTGCTGAATACCTAGCAGACCGGTAAGTGTGCTGTTGGGGCTGGTTTTTTCCCTTTCTTTTCTTGGTCTTGTATTTTATTTTGCTACCTGGAGCTCATGTCATCTAAGAAGGGAAAAATGTCAGTGTGGGAGGCAGATTCTCCATAAAGATCGTCACAAAGAGCGTATTTTTATTTGGGTACTTCCCACAACCATACCTCTTGTAATATCTGTAAAGCATTTGTGCCTAAGACAATCAGAAGCTGTTTGTCTTCCCTGGCCATTTATTTTGAAAACCAACAGCTTAAACGTTAGTTCAGGGTACTACAGCAAAATCCTTCAACCCTGAGATACTCTTGCTAGGTAAGAAGAAGGCCAAGAAGTCTCGGCCAGATTCTTTAGCTGTCTAACCTCCACTGGACATCCCTCTATAAGCAGGTAATAGCTCTGTAGGTCATTCAGCATTGACATCAGATTTCTCTGCCGCAATCCCATCAGAGGCCAGCATGGATTAGTCTTTTCACACATCCTCTGAGGTTTTGCAGGTGTCTGCTCTAGATGTCAAGGGGGAACCGCAGTTCATTATCTCGGACAGTCCTAGAGGAATTCCACAGATATTGGTCAGGGAGGAGGTTCCAAGTTCTCTTAATGAATCTCACCAAGGGTTGGAATCTACAGTATATGTTAGGGCTAATGTCCCTTCCAAAAAAAGACAAAAAATGAAGCATGTTTCCATCTAAGGATCCTCAAAAGGAATGGCAAAAGTTTACTCAGATCTTGTTTTTTGCATTGATGGCCCTGAAGCCTCCTCAAGGGATTTCAGTACCTGCTCCTCCTTGGAACTTTACCCCTTCTGTTTTGCTTAGGGAACCGGATTCCTTGGATGAGAATTCAGTGTCTGTTGAGGGGTCTTTGTCCTATTCTTCACAAATGTATTTGCCTTTGCTTTGTGGTTCTGATGTGGAGGAGTCTGTTAGCCCTGAGTCCCCTTTTGAGGAATTGTCCTTTGGGAACACAATTACTAGGATGATGAAATACTTTAAGTGGGATTTTTCTCACTTGTCTGACATTCAAAGAGGATGTTATGAGTTGCTTCAGGTGGATTCTTCTAAACCATTGGCAGTTCCTCCTGTATTGGCTGCCTTGTTAGACACTTTCATTGCTGCTTCCAAGTCTCCTGATTCTCAGCCTCCTGCTCCTAAGAAACCTGATAGGTTCTATAAGGTCCTTGAGGATTGTCAATTTTTATTTAAATGTCCTTCTGCTGCTCCTGCTGTGGTGTCAGTCTCTTCTGACAAACCTAAGCTGTTGCCCTCTTCCAAACTTTTGCCTTTTGATAAGAATAACAGGACAATGGATACGATTGGTCAGAAACTTTACACTGCTTCTACTTTGGCCTCTAGGTCTGTTAATTACCAGATCCACATGACCAGATATGCCCTGGCCTTTTTTTGCTCAAGCTTACCAGGTTATTTCTGACCTCCCTGATGTTGAAGGCAAATCCTCTGCCTTATCTATTTTAGGTTTTGCTTCTCAAGTGGCCCACCACTCTGTTAAGTGCAGCTGTGATGCTGATGATGCCTCTTCCATGGCTGCGGCTTTTGTGTCTCTCATGAGACATTATTCTTGGCTTCATCTCCAGTGTCTGCATGATGACATTAAGGCAAAATTGTTAGATGCTCATTTGGATGATGAACATCTCTTTGGGATTGCTGCTGCTGACCTGTTTAAGTCTCCTTAAGAGAAAGACAAACCCATGCAGGACCTTAAACATAGTTTTGTCTCTCCTGCCCCCAAGTTTCAGAGGAATTATCCTTCTATATATTCTTTTGCTCAGAGGCAACCCCGCCAGGCCTCCAAAGACAGGAAGGGTGGTAGGTGGGCCCTCTCTGCTTAGGCTTCTCAGATTTCTATGGCCTAGAGGCCTCCTTTATCTGTTAAGCCTACTTGCCTTTGACATTTTGCACCCCCCCCTTCTCTTAGACCAGGTTCCTTTGTCCCTTTGTCTTTCCCTTTGTCTTTATAATTGGCTTCTCATCACTTCAGACTCTTGGGTTCCTTCCATCATCCATTGGGGTTACTTCATGGTATGGGAAGTCTCAGTCTCCTTTTTCAGGGATTCCTCAACCGCCTCTAGATTAACTTTCTCATTTTCCAGAGGTAATAGGATCCCTGGTGAATCAAGGAACCATTCAACCTGTCCCCGCTTCCCAAGTGGGAAAGGTTTTTTTATTCCCGGATGCTCCTGGTTCCTGGAAAGGGGGACACATGGAGACCTGTTCTGGATCTCTCCTTGCTCAACACCTTTCTCAAGGTCCCTTCTTTTTGGATGCTTACTCTTCAAACCCTGTTTCCTGTTTTACTATCCCAGGCTTTTCTGGTGTCTTTAGATCTGAAAGATACTTACCTTTATATCAATAATCCAAAACAGAAGGCTCTTCAAAGACCACTGTTAGTCCAACATTCCAGTTTATTGAAAACAAAGGCGGCAAAATAAAAAAGACTAGCTCAAGTTTTGAATTCACATACAGCAGAAATACATGAATGCTCTATTAAAAACAGCATTTTCGTCTCAAGGGACTTCCTCAGATGCATAAACACAATACTTAACTTCCTTTCTTATGTAGACCCCATGTGTCACAAACCACCAGTCACATTTAAAAAATCATTAAAAGTCAAAAATAAATAACACACACACACACACACACACACACACATATATATATATATATATATATATATATATATATATATATATATATACACACACACACACACACACACACACACACACACACACACACACACACATACATATGAAGTTGTTAAGCCCTTAATATCCACTTAGTTATGTAATATTTAGTTTTACATCCCTATTCACCCACTTTTAAAGTAAACTTTTGTCTATGTCCGTGTCTTCCTTTCATCTTCAGTTCTATGCTTTGCCCTTTGGCTTGTCTACTGCCCCAAGAGTATTCACAAAATGTCTAGCTCATGTGATTGCTTTTTGTAGGCCCCATGGCATTCAGATTTTTCGTTATCTAGATGACTTATTGTTTCAGTCGCCTTCTTCAATTCACCTGTTACTCCATGTGGAGCTTGCCATCTCTCTTTTTCAAATTATGGGGCTCACTGTCAACTTCCAGAAGTCCATCCTAACTCCCTGTCAGGATCATGTGTATCTGCGATGAAGGATTCAGACAGTGCCAGTGTTGGCCTCTCTTCTACCTCCAAAAGATTTGGCAGTGACAGCTTTCTTTCAGTTTCTTATTCCTCTGACTACCTTGCTAGCAAGGAAATTTCTTTTGGCCGTAGGATTCATGGCCTGTTTTGCAATGCTCCCTCTTGCCAGACTACATATGTGGAAACTTCCGTGGTACCTAAAGTCATTTTGGCCACAGTATTGTCACCCTCTAGATTTTAGTGTACCTCTCTTTCCCTGTCTATAGAAGGAATTTGAATGATGGATTCAACAGTTTGCTCTCAACTCAGACCTGCCCTTTCAGCCTTCAGTCCCTTCTCATGAACTGTCCACTGATGCCTCATATATGGGGTCGGGGCTTCTTTTAGTCACCTGAAAGTTTAGGGTCTCTTGCTCCCCTGTCAGAAGTCAGATGATGTCAACATCAAAGAGATGAGAACTCTAAATCTTGCCCTAAAAGCTTTTCACCCCATGTTCTCGCCAGGCCATTTGAAGGTGTACAGACAACACTAAAGTGATGTGGTATGTCAGCAAGCAGGGAGGCACAAAGTCTTACTTTCTCTGCAGAATGGATCTTCAGGCTTGGGAGGTGGCTGTCAGTTTTCAGTTAACTCTTCAGGCAATACACATTCCTTCAGAACACAATCTAGTGACAAACTCTCATAGCAGGTCCAAAACACAGGCTCACAAATGGATGCTTCACAGGGTATGTGTTTCTGGACGTGGTCCTTTGGTGGGGTATTCATCCTGTAGATCTTTTTGCCTCCTATCTGAACAGGCAGCTTTGTGTCTTCTGTAACAGAATGCCATGGCATCTGATATGGAAGACAGATGCCCTTTATTTTCCTTGGAAGGGGATGTTTCTTAATGCTTTCCCTCCTCTTCCTGTACTTCCAAGAGTCCTGCAGACTCCCCAGAAATGTTGCTAGTGATGCCCTTTTGGCCAAGACAGCACTGGTTCCCCCCTTAATGCATCTGGCCAGAGGCAGTCACAAGTTATCTCACCAGTTGGACCTACTTACACAGGACAAGGGGGTCTCTCGTTCATTCTCACTTGTCCACTCTTCAGCTGACACTGTTAGTGATAGGTTTTTAATCCCTTTCTGACACCCCTTTTCTGAGTACATGCTCAAGGTTTTGTAGGAAACAAGGAAACCCTCAAACAGAAAATCTTGTATGTTCAAATAGAAAAGATTGTCTGTCTGGTGCCATGCTTGTAACTAGAGCGAGCCCTTTTTCATTCCGGTCCCTCTGGTTCTCTCTTATTTGTGCGAGTCTGGCCTGGCCTTTTCTTCTGTGAAGGCCCATTTTAAAGCCTTTTGTGCTTGTCTACCCTTGAATCCTGCTTTGGCTTCGCATTTTGGGGTCAAACAATTTCTTAAAGGCATCCTGCCTATTAACGCTCCAAAGAAACCTATTCCTCTTCCTCTTTGGTACCTTAATTTTGTTTTGGAATAAATTGACATTTTGAGCCTGCAGACTCTGTTTCTTTGTAACATTGTACATGGAGGACTGTTTTGTTGCTGAGTCTTACTTCTGCATGGAGGATTTCTGAGCACCAGGCCCTTGGCCATTCCTACTTTTTTGTTTTTTTCAAAGGGTGTCCCTTCATACTTATCCTTCTTTTATGCCCAAGGTAGTAAATGAGTTGTCATTGAATTAGTTGGTACAACTGTCTTCCCTTTTCCCTTCTCCTCAGTCTGTTATTGAGAGGGTCCTGCATACCTTGGATTTGTACAGACAGCTCAGGTAGTATTTGGATAAAACTAAGGCCATTTGGAGGTCTGATCAGATTTTTGTTTCCTTTCATACCAGGATATTAGGTTTGAATGTTTCTAAGCAGAACATCTCCTCCTGGATATCTAAGGCCATTTCTTTTTGTTATACTTGTCTTGGCAAATCTCTTATCTGTTTATGTTAGAGCTCATTCCACTAGGGCTGTTGCCTTTTCTGGTGCCTTCTTCAAGGAGTTGGACACCAGTTCTATCCTTGAAGCTGCTACTTGGTCTTCAGGACGTACATTTACTAAGCATTATAAGTTGGATATGGTTTCTAGGGTCCAAGCAGGTTTTGTTAGAACCATTTTATTTGGGTTTGTTGAGGGATCTTCTCAGCCTTCCACCTCCCATTCTATTTCTTGAGCTTTTTAGTCTCCCTTCTGTTTAGAATAATGCACCAGTGATATAGAACGACATAGTACAGTTATGTAAAATCTTACCATAACAGTAGATGTCTTTCTCTTCACTGTTGCAGTATTCACTTCATTCCTCCAACTCCGTCTTGTTGGTTTTGTTTTTGTTTTAGATTCCCTTCCGGCTGAGGGTTTCCCATCTTTGTTCTGCATTTTTTCCTTCTGGATGTGCATGGACTCCTTTGTCCTGTGGAGACTGTTCTCCTGGGACAAATCAGTTCTGGGTAGCTGCATCCATACGTCCCTTTTATGTCCTACATAATGTGCAGGGAGCATGGGTGTGACATACATCATCATTCATATTGGCTGAGCATCGGGCTGACCTGGGCGGGAGATCCCTTCTGTTTTGAATACTGCAACAGTGAAGAGAAGGATATCTACTGCTATGGTAAGATTTTATACAACTGTACTTTCAGAATCATCGGCTGCTTGACTGTAGATAGCAGTTTTATTGCTTATTATAGAGAGATTTGTTCCATTGATATAGGTCAGTGTGATCTGGTGTCTGATCATAACTAGTTGCTATGTGCATGAGAAATAAAGACAAGGAGTTCACCTTCCAAGTCATCAGAGCTGAATTCCTTGAATCCATTTTTTGAACACACGTCTACTGGCTGTTGAGTAGAGACCGTCATAAGGAAGTAATAATGGCTGACAGGGTGGGGATTGCAGGGAAATAACCAACCAGTGGTGGCATCAAACCTCCCCATCCTTATAAGGTGCATTATTTTCCTATGCTTTTTACTCTGGAGGGCATTATTGTGCTTAGAAAATGGGCTAACTGTTGATTTTTACTTGTTTAATTATTTGTAGCTGCGTGCGCGTGTGTGTTTATATTATATTTGATGTAAAGTAGTTGCTCTGCGTATTTCATTGTTACTGTAATATATGTAATTTTTGAAGGAAATAATTTGCATCCAAATAGAAGTTATATAAATATTCACATCACAGATGCCTGCATGCACCGACAGGCGCACACAGAGATTACAGTGTTACAGTGTAGTAATTAAGCTCAAGTCCTCTGTGGTCATCGAGGATCTTGTGTGCATTGAGTTTCAGGTTTAAATACCACGTCTGCTAATCAACAGTCTAATAAACTTGTAAAACACACCAAGGCCTTGCAGCAGAGTGGTATTGAAATCTTCCTATAGTAGTAATCACATCTTCCCTGCTAATTTCTGTACAGCTATCCCAAAAATGATCACAAAAAAGTTTCTTGGTAATTTCTTGGTATAAGTAATCATTTACCTTTATGGCAAGCTTACTATGTATACCATTCTTGTTAAATCTTAAGTTCTTATAAAATGACTTTTCGTTGTGCTGTACAGATGTAGCCAGTTACAGATGTTTATCATTCCTGCTGCTTCAGAGGCATTTTGGGTTATCTGCCAGGGTAACCCAGTAATGGTCAACTTTCAAAAGGTCAGATTCACCTCTCTTTCTGTGACAACTGATTGGCTGGGCATGTCCTGATAGGGAAGCATTCAGCTTTGGCAGGAAGTGAGAATTCAGTCTTTTTCTGCCATCCAAAGAAAAAAGTCCTCTGAACAATTTTTTAGGCTTACTGCTCAGATAAGCCCCATTTGGGGACCCCCTTACTCTCATTTTATTATTAGATTTATTATTCTGTTTCTAGTTTCATGCTTGTTTAAAATATTTATTTTAGTATTTTATTTCTGTCACTATTTTCTGCTTGTACCAGTGCTTATTTGGCTTCTATCCTTGCCAATTGCTTGTTTTCACAGTTTCTATGAAAACTTCCAGTATTTCTTTTAGAAATGCCTTATGTATATGTGCTGTTAAGACAATAGGGGCTGTTTCATGCAGTCAGAACCTGACTTCACTGTTACTGTGCTTTTTCATTTTTTGGCTTGAAAATATTGTAGAACTTGGATTTTTCGGTATTTTCAAATTATTTACTATGTGTTTGGCTCTTGTATTGTGTGTTTTTAACATTGTGTTGCGAGTGCATCCCAGATTAAGTTATTTAAATGTACTGTAGAGATTTTACTGTCTTTGACAAGAAAATGTGGTTTGAATTGCTATTAAACATTATTTTATGGCAGTTTACCATGGTTAAAGTGATTGGGAGCTAGTTTTAACACTGATTTGTCATATGGGTTGCTTTGGTATTTGAATTTTGTGTACTGGAAATTCTTTAACTTCTCTCAGTTGTAAAAGACTTCTGAACACATTTCAAACATTTTTGTGATAATAGAACAGTTTGGTAAAGTTTAGTTGTGTGGGGATATACTTATTACTAGAAATGTTCAGTGGTTATACATTATCCCCTAACTTGATGAATCCTAGCTTTGGTACCTCCATCAAATATGGTTGCACCTAAAAGAAACAAAATAAAAATATGCCTCAGTCTACAGTCATTGATTCTGTTGGGGCCACTGCTTGGTCCGCAGACCACTTACATTTTGTTCCATCTCCGTCTAGCGTAGCTTTGCTGGCCATTTTGGAACAGGATTCGGGCAAATCCTCCAGTACCTGGAGCAGATATGGGAGAACCAAACCCTTTGCATGCAGAAGTAGTGTGGTGTAAGAGACCCCTTGCCAGACATAATATTCTGTACCCAGTAAAGTTCACAAGGAAAAGAAACAGTAGTTTCCTCATATAGCTGTTAATCAGATTATAATGGTTTATAAGGCTCGTGGTTTCCTTGTCTAAAGAATATTCTGCAGACAGTGATTTAGTGATTTCTGTTCCCATACAAGGCTCTAGTGCTTGTTTGGCTAGGGAATGATGAGGAATCTCATGAGGACAATGTTTATTTCCTAGTTGACTTCCTTAGTCACTGTGATCTTAGGAAGGTTAACCTGAGCTTAAGTCCAAACAAGTGTTCACTTTTCCTCAGATGATTGCTAGATTTAGTGATGTTTTTGCTTGGGAGCAGTCTGGAACTACTCCAGAGCTTGGCAGGGGTCCTTAAACAAAGTCTGAGGTGTCTGTAGTTACAGACTGTGCTTGAGCTAGAAAGGAAAACTGGGAGACCTGGATTCAGATAAAACTGGTTTCTCCACCAAAGCAGTTCCCTTTTTAAAAATCCCAATACAGGAATCTGGAATGTCAGTGATGTTGATGTTGAGACAATACAGAGTTTAGGTACCATTTAATCTTCCTTGTGGAGTTTGGCTAGAGGAATCACAGAAGTCATGGTTGCCATGAATCGTAGAATCCTGAGAAATTACTTTGATAAAACTTTGGACAGTGGAAAAAAACTCAGGAATAGCTCTAGATCATCATCCTCATCAGACACTGTTTTCCCATTTTCTACATGGGATTGTGATATCATATTAACTGTTACCATCTCTCTTGATTCAATGCCACACACCTGCCTTCCTCGATGCTCATGCCTGACTGTTGCAGATCTGCTCTCGCATCATCCATGCACTTCTTTGCAGGACATCCTTGTTTCCTCTTATTTTCCTGTCTGTCCCAAATCTTCTTCACCAGATTGTCTTCTGCTTTTCTGCACATGTCTGAACCACTGTAATCTGTTGTCTTTCATCTTTTCTGCAATTGGAGCTACTTTGGCTTCTGCTCTTATGTCTTCTTTTCTTCATCTGTCCCACATTGTGCATCCTTCCACCCTTCTCAGGCACTTCATTTCCATCACCTCTAGCTTCCTCATCTGCTCTGCCTTTATTGCCCATGTTTCTGTATCATACGGAAATACTGGTTGCACCACTATCTTGTACACCTTACATTTCAGCTTCTTTAGCATGCTTCTGCCATTCACTACACCTAAGAATCTGTACCAGTTGGCTGCAGCCCCTCTGATTCTAGCTTTGACTTCTTCATTCAGACTTCCCTTTCCTTCAACCACACCTCCCAGATACTTGAAGCTGTTAACCTGTTCCACTGTGTTCCCTTCTATCTCAGTTCTCAGCTTCTTCTGATTTTCCCAATTTGCTGCCATTACTACTGTCTTATCTGTGCTTAGTTTTATCCCATGTGCCTTCAGTTTTGCATTCCATTTCCCTATCCGTTGCATACAGCAACTTTTTTGATCTCTCCCCTCCGACGTATTTGCAAATGTAGTCCATTACCAGTATAAACAGCAGTGGGCACAGAGCTGAACCCTGGTGCACACCCACTCCCACTGGGAACCCCCCAGTGAGACCAAACACTAGTCGTACTTCAGTCATTGGGTCCTTGTACGTAGCCTGCACTAATTCTACCAAGGTTTCTGGGACTTCGAACCACTGCAGTACTGCCCAGATGTGTGATCTTGTGACCGTCTCTCTTTCTGAACCATGTGTTAGCTACTATCAAGCCATTTGCTAGACAGAAGTCTAGAATGGCCTCTCCTTTATTCCTGTTGCCCCACCCATGTGGACCCAGGCAGTACTCGTATCCTGATGTTCTTCATGTTTCACTGTTGCAGTCATCACATTTGGGTTATCTGCCTGCAGGTAGCCCTCAGCTGGCCTGAATACCAGAATCTTCGGATTTCTGTATCTGATGCTGTCGCTTCTTCCCTGACATCAGGTCGTTAAGGGGTATAAAACATGTAGCCAATGCCATTAAATCAGTCTTTCTTGCCATTGGGTGCCCAAAGCAGAAGCAGTTCGCAAGTGCCGGTTGGCCATCTCCTGAAATTTCCATTTTTGAGTTTCAGACCCGAAGTCTTCAAAAAAGATAAGTACCCCATTGGGGATCCTTTTTCTTGCTCCAACCAATGTCAGTAAAAGTTAACAATTGTCTTACCTGTGGAAAGCAAATACCTCATAGAGATTTTCATTCTTCCTGCATCCCCTATTTAGGCCCAGACCACGACGTCCCTCGCTGTCGGTTTTGTGCCTTGTTCAACGCCCGAACTGTTTGTCGTCGGGCCATTTTTGCAGCCAATTACTTTCGTACTCTATCTACGTACTCTGAAATGGCTTCATTAAGCCATCTGACTACCGATCTTCTGAAAAAACGTAAGGATAAAGACAGAGACAGACTGCATAGGTCCAAAACTGCCGATGACTCTTCCGTTAAGCTAGTCTCCCGTCTGCCGGTACTCAAGTGAGGCGCTTTCGCAGCCCCTGATATCCACTACTTCAGATTCGCAGGCCTCTACTGAGACCCATTCAGAGTCTTGCATGCCGCAAGATGCTTCTTCGACTATGGAACTTGCGGATGGCTCTACCTTGGATGGGTCCAGAGCCGCTGTGCAGGCACTGGCTTCTGAGAGCGTATTCAGGCCTACAGACATTCGAATTAAAAAGACGCCATCTTTTCCTTCCAAAAGTTCTGAATTCCTCAGACCAAAAACTCTCACTACGCCTAGAAAACCGACGACCAAACCGCAGGCTCAGGCCCATATGCCTCAAAAACAAATGCTTAGAATGGCTGAAGACCTTATTACCTTAATTAGAGGAAGCCAGCCTTCCCCCTCTAAGAGACCTAGAACTGATTTTCTTTCTGATTCTTCTGATCAGGAATCTTTTATTTCTGCTCCTTCTGATTACCAGGATTTGCCCTTATCTACTTATGAGGATTCTGATGCAGAGGATTCCATTCCCTCTGCTTCCCCTCCAGAAGATTTTTCTTTCGGTGAAACCTTGCATACTCTTAGGGAGCATTTCTGCTGGGAAAGCCAGGATTACTCTGAGTCCAAAAAGAGACTTAGGGAATTCTTACTGTTGCCTCAACACAGGCCTTTAGCTACCCCTCCTGTTCTAGACATTGTAGATGATGCTTTCTTGAAATCTAGCCTTACCCCAGACACTTTGCCTCCAGCTTCCAGAAAACCTGACAGGTACTACCGAGTACCTGACTCTCACAAGTTCCTCTTGAATCCTGCTGCGGATCCAGAGACCATTTCCCAAGGACCAAAAGGCATTAAGGCTACTGCTGCCAAAAATCCTACCCCTTCTGATAGAGATTCTAGAGCCTTAGATGGGGTAAGAAGGTATTCACTTCTGCTACTTTGGCCATTAGGGCTTTAAATTGCCAGTTTCATATGTTAAAGTATCAGCAGCATATTATGGGACTACTTAAACAGAAAATGATGTTGATTCCTGACTGTGCTGAACACAAAGAATTGCAAAATTTAATGCATTCTGCAGAACAAGTTGGTAAACATACTTTGCAATGTGGTTTTGACGCTTTAGAAGCATCTTGCAGGGCTGCTGTTACTGGGTCTGTGCTTAGAAGGCATGCTTGGCTTAAGGAACAAAACTTGCCAGATCATGTTAAAGCTAAATTACTGGATGCTCCCTTAAACCAAGACCGCCTTTTTGGCAACAAAGCAGAAGTCCTCAAAAGGATGGAGGAAAGAGCGAAATCTATGCAAACTGTTAAATATTTCCTACAAGTACAGCCTCCCAGATTCAGTAGACATTGGCCTTCAAAGAACTGGTCCTTTCCAGTCCCTTTCAGGCCTTCTCAGTCCAAACCCAGGAACAGCTGACCACCTAGGCTACAGTTTCAGGCTACGCACAGATCTAAGCAGTGGGGGGCTTCCACTTCCAAAGCAGGGAGTAGCAAGCCACCCCTACGGAAAAATGGCACAATGACTTAGCCTTAACCCTTCCAAGCCCTGCTCAACTTTCTGCTCCCTTAGGAGGAAAGCTCGCCCTGCATGCAAAAAACTGGGAACTCATTACCCAGGACAAATGAGTTTTGAACATAGTTTCCCAAGGATATAGATTCCACTTCCACACACTACCAACCCCAAATGGTTGGCTAGACCTACCCCCAAATCAATGGGCGGAGGCCCAACAGCAGGTTCTCTCTCTTCTCAGTATCAGGGCTATTCAACCTGTCCCAGCAGAACAAAGGGGACAAGGTTTTTATTAAAGACTTTTTCTGGTACCCAGAAAAGACAACTCCTGGCGTCCTGTCCTGGATCTGTCTATTTTCAACACCTTTCTGGTGGTTCCAAAATTCAAAATGCTAACTCTTCAATAGCTTCTTCTTATGCTAGCCAAGGCTGCCTGGCTGGCAACCCTAGACTTTAAAGGAAGCTTACCTGCACATCCCAATAAGGGGATCCTGCAGACAATACCTATATTTCAGGGCAGGCTCCATGCACTTTTAGTTCTCTGCACTTCCCTTTGGCTTATCTACTGCGCCCATGGTGTTCACAAAGTGTCTAGCTCCAGTCATTGCATTTTGCAGGTAGAGAAATATTCATATTTACCCATACTTGGACGATTGTCTGATTCAGGCAGAAAGCCAGGACTTGCTGTTATAACACCTGGCATTTGTAAAGAAACTTCTAACCTCACTGGGGTACACCATCAACGAAAAGAAATCTCACCTAGTACCCTGCCAACAGATTGTTTTCCTGGGAGCAAGCTTGAACACAACTTCCCAGATGGCATTCCTCACTCCGGAGAAACAAGTTTATTTGACAACCTACTTCAAACTGTTGGCCACAAAACCCAGTTATTTGCAAGGAAAATACTGCAAGCTCTGGAGTTCATGGCCTCTTGCATTCTACTAATTCCATATGCAAGACTGCATATGAGGAAACTCCAATGGTATCTAACAAGCCTATGGTGTCAACATTCTCAGGACCTGGAAACAATGATTTCTATCATTCCTTGTATGAAGACAGAGTTCCTTTGGTGAGCAGAGGCCTGCTACCACAACAAAGGGACTCCCTTTCGCTCTACCCCCTGCCACCCAAACCCTAACAACAGACGCATCAGACTATGCATGGGGGCTCACATGGCAGGGCAGTGCATTCAAGGCGAATGGAACCAGAGACAGATGCACCTCCATATCAAGCAAAAAGAAATGTTAGCTGTACAGAATGCTCTGACAGCCTTCAAAGACCGTATTCTTCCGGGACAACTATTGGTAAAGACAGACAACATCCCAGTTATGTGATACATAAACAAGCAGGGGGGAACCCACTTGTACCCTCTCTGCAGACTAGCCATGGCTCTGTAGAACACAGCCTTGAGCTACCAAGTACACCTACAAACACAATTCCTGCCAGGCAAACTAAATTTACTGGTAGACGACTTAAGCAGAAATCTAATGGACCCACACGAATGGAAACTAGAACCCAAAATGTTCAACCTCTTGTGGAACAAATGGGGGACTCCAGTGTTAGACCTGTTTGCCTCCCCTCAGAACTACCAATTGAACAAATTCTGCACTAGAACACCCCACAGTCAAGCTTGGAAAGTGGATGCCCTGTCCTTTACCTGGGAAAGCCTCTTGGTTTATGCCTTTCCCCCTCTGCCTCTCCTCTCGAAGGTTGTACTAAAGATCAAACAGGACAAGCCAAGGACAATACTGAGATTGCACCAGACTGGCCACACCAGCAATGGTACCCCCTCTTGCACAGTATGACACTGCTACAACCATGGCACCTGCCTCAGACCCCTTCCCTGCTGTCCCAGCAGGCGGGCCAGATTCTGCACCCTCAGCTTCAAACCCTGAACCTTGCAGCCTGGCTAATTCCTTGAGCTCTCCTCTAGCATCCCACAGTAAGCAGGTGCTGGATGTCATTCTGGAGTCAAGAAGGCCTAGTACTAGAAAATCCTATGCTGAAAAGTGGAGAAGATACTGCTATGGAGACAGGCTCAGGGGATGGGCACAATGGTGCCCAGCTTACCTCATATTCTAGAGTACTTAACAGAAATGCTCCACAAGGGCCTATCCTTCTCCTCAATTAAAATTCATGCCTCTGCCATTTCAGCACATTATAATACTGAGCCATCCCTCTTCTCTCACCCCTTGCTAAAACAATTCCTTAGAGGGGTCAAAAATGTAAGACCCCCCCCCAGGAGAAGTTCCCACTCCAGCCTGGGACCTTAACTTTGTATTGGAAAAGCTCACTCTTCCCCCATTTGAGCCAGCTGCAACAGCAGAGTTGAAGTTCCTTTCTTGGAAAACAGCCTTCCTTCTAGCCATCACTTCAGTAAGAAGAGTGTCTGAATTACAGGCCCTCATGGCAGTGGGAACCCTTCATTATCTTCCATGCGGACAGGGTTTCCCTCAGGACTAATCCTTCCTTTATGCCCAAGGTAGTGTCTAGTGTGGCCCTAAATCAGTCAATTCATTTCCCTACTTTTTCCCTAATCCACATAACAAAGGGGAATGAATACTGCACTCTCTGGACGTGCACAGACAACTTAGAGTCTATTTGGACAGGACTAAGCCTCTCAGAAAATCTGAACAGCTGCTAGTTGGCGTTGCTGCAGGGTCAGAGGGGAAAGCCCATTTCAAAGCAAACTATTTCCAAATGGATAGTCCATTGCATTAATTTCTGTGCATTAATTTCTGCTACAAGCACCATGGAAAACCTACCCCACAGGGGATAAGATCACATTCCACCAGGGCTGCATATACCTCTGCGGCATTTCTCAGAGGAGTCCCTACCAGGGACATCCTAGAAGCTGCTACCTGGAGCTCTGTACATACCTTCACCAAGCATTACCACATGCCTATCTTTTCTAAATCCAGTGCTGGATTTGCCACTCCAGCCCCCTGATTTCTCTTGGCTCTACCTTTCCTTCTTGTTGGTATATTTATTTTTTCTTGTGCATTTGCTTTTTGATGGGGGTGTACCATACCATATAATTGCTTCCTATTGTGGGGGCACCTGACATCTGGGGCAAGAAAAAACTGATGTAAGGGTGTCGGCTGCATGTTTTATACCCCTGACGACCTGACGTCAGGGAAGAAGCTACAGTGTCCGATGCAGAAATCCGAAGACTCTGGTATTCAGGCCGGCTGAGGGCTACCTGCAGGTAAATAACCCAAATGTGATGACTGCAACAGTGAATACACGCGAACATCTACATTTATGGTAAGTGTACACAACTGTACTTTCTGTTTGTTCTGATATGTGCATTGAAGTCTCCCATTATCAACACCAGTTCATTTTGTCTTGCTTTATCTAGTAGATCCTGCAACTGCTGTCTGATTGCAGTCTTTTCTTCAATATCATAACCCTGCTCTGGGGCATAGGCTGAGATTATGAATCCTGTCCTGTCATTATACTGGCATTTGACTGCCATGAGTCTGTCACCAGTTCTGGTGATATCCCTTACTGGTTTCTGAAGCCGTTCTCTCACCACAATTCCCACAACATTTCTAGCCTGTCCTCCTCCTGACTCTGGATCCCAAGCCAAGTGACTTCACTGCATTGCCCTTCCATCTTGTCTCTTGGATACATAGGATGTCCAGCCTCCACCATATCATCATGCCATCCACTTCCAAGCTTTGTCCTGTCAGTGAACCTACATTAAGTGTAGCAATTCTCACTTCATGTTTAGCAGATTGATTGGTTTTACATCTAGCTTTCGCTCAGCAGAGCTATCCCAGGTAACCCAGGCTGGGCAGTCAGACACTGGTTGGCCAGTAGCTTATTGATCCATGGCTGTTGGACTTTATGGCAGGCACACACTGGCCAGTAGGGGCACATACACCCCTTACACCGTTAGCATGAATTCTTGGTGTTAGTCAGAGTAGGCGGGGTCCTCAACCCAGTTATCACCGGCAAATACCCATGCCCATTTTGCGACTTTAGTCAACATGACTGAATCACCTAGGGCTATATTTTACACCATCATGTTGCTAGCCTTGCCACGGCATGCATTCTGTGATCATGTTTTCCTATCTTGAGGATACTGAGCACCATAGTAGATGCCCAAAGCGGTTGGTCTGTACAACTCTTCCACCATGTAGAGTCTGTACTGATGCTTACAGCTCCATTCATTGGTGAGTTTGAGATGGAAACAATCAGCATGTTTTCTGGAGTTAGGAGGAACTCCACAGAGACACAGGGAGAACATGCAAACTCCATACAGGCAGTGGCCTGAGGTCAGGATTGAACCTTGTACATTGTACATGGTAGGCGATGACCTTAACCATTAGGCCAACTAGAGAAAAATTTCTAGATAGTGGTTATAATTTTTCCTGTGGTAGAAAAGCTCTTTGAACCATGGTATCTAGGAGACACACCCAGGAAAACAATCCTGTGAGAAAGAGTCAAACAAGACTTTTGAATGTGCTCTTGAAACCCCAATCTCTGAAGGAGATCTGTTACCCAAGTGAGATATTCCATATGCACTGAAAAAGACTCTGCAAAGATAAGCAAGTCAACTAAATACAGAAGAATGTGAATACATTGCAGTCTACAACAGTTGGTAATACATTGTGAATACATTGCAGTCTACAACAGTTGGTAATACATTTTGAACAGTGGATAGCCCAAATGATAATGCAGTGAACTGAGTGTGTAATCCAGACACAGACAATGTTAAGAATTGTTTGAAATCTGTGACTGTATGAATGTGATAATTATCCTTTAAATTCAGAGTTGCTAAGACTTTTAAAGGGGGAATCAAAGGTAACAGGTCTTGAAGGGTATAGCATTTTGGGCTTTCACAAATTGGTTCAGAAAGGAAATATCTAAAATTGGTCTTCAAGTGGCTTCTTTTTTGGTATCAGAAACATAAAAGCCTTTTCCTATTAAAGAAAGAGGGGCAGCTTTTATCACCAGCTGAGTCATCAGATGTTAAATGACAGGACGGAAAAACAGATGATCTGATGTTGTCATTTCATTTGTTTATTAATGAATGGGTTTGGATCAGATCCTGTGATCTGACTCGACCACTTTCTAAAGATTCAAGGATCGTAATCTCAAACTCTTCCCTTACCCATAATGCCTCTGATCACTGTGACAACCCCTCGGACCTTATTTGCCACTCTTCAAGACAGTTAGAATTGTGATTTCCTCGAGCTCCTTTGGGGTTTTATGAGTGAAACTTTGCTGTTTTCTTGTTACCTTTTAACAGTTCTTTCTTCTCTACTTACTAGTTAAATGAACTCCCTTACTCTCAGTAACCTTTTCTTCTGAATTTTTGGTATTTTTATAGTACCATTGTTGGTAGTCCATTTGCCCTTCTTCTGCACCCTTAGGTATTGTCTTTGTAATACCATCAGTGGTAGTTATTTCTTTTTCCATCCTTTAAAAAAAGTCTTACTTTCTGTCTTAAACTTGTTTATGCTTTTCCATGGCTGATAAGCTGTCTAGATTTAAAACAATGCACTTCCTATGGGCATAAGATCCTCAATTCTGATGCCTACAGGTCATGTGTTTATTGTCTGGGCCCAGCACATCTGAACACCTCTTGTTCCATATGTGCTGCCTTCAATGCTAGAGCAATTAGCAAACAGCAGGAATAAGCTTCAGCGTCAGACACTTCTTCAGAGGCTGAAACCTCCTCCCAGAAATCAAAAGAGCCCAGATAGCACTGTAAATACTCTCCTACACGGTCTCCTTAGCCTACACCTATTGTAAAACCTCCAAAGAAGGTTTCTGAACTCTCGGATCCAAAACCCTTCGATCCGGCACAATCTATCTCATTGGCTCCATGCTGTCAGGTTCTCTTCAGAGCCACTGTCTCAGAGACTGAGGTTTCCCTTTTTGCAAGAAATGCCTAAGAAGTCTTTAAGACCACCTTCCACATCCTCTTCTGTTAAGCCCCCCCTGTAGTCTGAAGTGAAAGTGGATAGGATGATGAGGAAATTCCTCGGAACACAAATCCAGATGGGGGTTTTGCCAGATCTGTTTCCCATTGTATCTGTGAGCTTCCAACCCTCCTTTCAACCTGCAATTGTTCCTTCTCCAATCCGACCAGGCATTTTGGAGTCCTTGGATCCGAGAGTTCCAAGAGTCAAATTGTCTTGGATCCGAAGGTTATTTCATCCATGGAGCCAGCTACTTCCTTCACCTGATCGGCTCTGACACTGTTGGAACATGATGGCTGTCAGAGCCGAAGCGTTGATGTCTGATCCGAGAGTTGACTTTGACTCCGAAGTTTCCAGAGCCGTTGCTTACTATCAGAGCTATGGCACTTGGTAGATCGAGTCTTACTCCCACCTTTGAGCAGAAGGTTGGTGGGGCTTGGAGGTTGCCTGCTCCAGCATCCTCTGTTCTGGTGGGATTGTCCTCAGCCTTTCCAGACCCCTCTGCTTTTGAGGCGGTGGACAGGGTTTTCTCTCAGCCCAGAGTCGTGTCGACTCTCCCTTCTTTGGATCCATACCATATTCCCTCTCTGGATTCTGTGCCCAAGTCCTTGCATCCTACACCTCGGGGGCAGACAGCCCATAAGAGCTTCCAAACAGTTCCCACCAGGGAACTCCCTGTCTCTTTTGATACCTCCCCGGAACATCCCATTGAGGAAGTCACTTGGAAGAGGACATGCAAGAGGAAGCAGTTGGATTCACCGCAGAAATCCTTCATAGAAGACATCAGTTTTGGTGAGGAGGAGGAATCCCCTAAATTTCCACCTGAAAATGTATTATTTGGAGGCATCTTAGAGATCCTTCGCCAAAAAGGTGGTTGGTTTTCCCAAACCCCTTCCCAGGAGGAATCAGTGTTTTTGGAAGCCTTTGGGTCTAGCTCATCTAAGGCTTGGTTACCCCCCCCTGCAGATGAGCTTATAGACCTTGTCTCCTGCAGGGCATGGAAGGAACTGGACTCCATAGAACCTATTCCCAAATGCCCCAAGAAACACTTAAGCACCCCTACTGGTAGACCGTACTGGGCTAAAGGAATTCCTGTAGATGCCTTGATTTTGCAGCAGCCACCAAAAAGGAACTTGCAAACAGAGCTCTACTGTCCAGCCCCCCTAAAATAGTATCTAGGACTTTGGACAGGTTAGGGAAATGAGTGTATGCATCAGCGATATATTTGCCCTGTGATCGCTGAAATGCCTGGCAGATTTTACCATATTACAGAGGGACTTGATAAAGAAACTTTCTAATTCTGTCTTGGAGTCCATGTCTACAGAGGAACATAAGTCCTTTTCTTTGTGAGAGGCCATCCTACAGTCTATTACAAATGTGTCCATGAAGTTGATTTCACATGCTGCAGAAGGTACCTCGAGGATGGCCTGTTCAGGCATATACATAAGGAGACACACCTGGATGCAATTCTGAGATTTTACGGATACCTTCAAGACATCATTCATCAGTGCATCCTTTGATGGATCATCCTCGTTTGGCCCAGCAGTAAAAGACTCTCAACTGCAGTGAACAGGAAGGAAAGCCCTTGTCTGCAGTTGAAATTTGCTTTTCTACCCTGCACAGACCTTTCTCGAGGAACCAACATGACAGTAAGAAAATTTGGTTCAGAAAATCTCAAGGCCCTTTCCAGTAGTCACATAGGGAATTTTTCCCCAGAGGTAGAGGGGGGAAATAACTGCAGTGGTAGAAGTTGCCCACACAGCAGAGGGGATTTGCAGAAACAAGGCTCTTGAGATTCTTTCTTGTACAGATCCCTCCAGCATTCCTAAAGAGTTGCCTGACTATCCCTCTCTGGAAGCAGTTGGGGGTGCTTATCCTTGCACCAAAACACCTGGCTAGCCATCGTAAATGGCTCTGTGATGTAAAGGATCATATACAGAGGATATTTTATTCCTTTTTTTACAAATTTCAGTAAAAACAAGGAAGACTCTCCCCGATATTCCACCCAGTCAGAGGAAGCTAGCAGCTCAAGAGATCACAAAGTTGCTAGACAAAAGAATCATCCAAGGTGTGCCACCAGACCATACAGGATCCAGAATTTACTCAAGGTTCTTTTTAGTGCCAAAAAAGACAGAGGACCCGAGACCTGTCTTGGATCTAAGTTATCTGAGCCAGTTTGTAAAGAATTCCAAATTCCAGATGGTCATGGTTCAGTCCATTCTGCCTTTTCTTCTATCGCATCAAAATGAACAGGCACGCTCAAAGGTATCTACGCTTCTAGCTGGGAGTCAAGTCATTATCAGTTCGGTGCCCTGACCTTTGGTGTCACCACAGCCCTCATGGTGTTCACCAAATGCATGGCAGTGGTAGCTCACCTGAGACTACTTGGATTCAGAGCATTTCCCTATTTAGGCAACTTTCTCCTTACCACATCAACCAGGCATCTACTAGTAATAGCCAGGGATTATTTGCTTTAACTCTCACTCTCGCTGGGAATTACCATCTACATGTACAAATCCAATCTTCAACCAGTTAATTTGTGGATTTTATAGGGGTTCGCTTAGGCACAGTCAATTGCATGGCCTTCTGCATCAAAACAGAGTTCTTACATTGAAGACACACATCAAACAGATTCTTTCCATTCCTTCTCCCTCTGCAGAAGTGATCCTAAAAAGCTCTAGGGTCGATGGCTGCTACTATAACTTTAATTCCCACTGCTCACTTCCACATGAGAATTCAATGGACCCTGGTCGTGCAATGGTCCTTTTATTGTTATTCCTTGAATTGCCTAGTAAAATTGTCTCAAGTCTGCAGAAAGTCTCTTCTTTGACGGATCTACTCTGAGGAGATTGATCGACGTCATCCATTTATCCCTCCTCTCCGCAGTGCCACATTGACCACAGATGCCTCCCTGTTAGGATGGGGGGTTATTACTTTGGATGGACTATACAAGGCACGTGATCCCCACAAGAGACCAACTTGCATATCAGTGTCCTAGAAATGAGAGTGATGCTTCTTGCATTGCAGAACTTCCAGAGCTTTCTGTCTCTAGGGACTATTGCATTTCAAATGAACAACATGTCAGTAGTCTACATCAACAAACAGGGGGAACCAAATCCTATCCCTCTGTCAAAAATCAGTGAGAGTATGGCAATGGACATCTCATCCAACTGCTTTCTTGTAGCAGAGTACATACTGGGGAAATCCAAAATTCTAATGGACAAACTCAGCAGGCATCCTTATGCCTTACGAGTGGTCTCTCAACCAATCAGTGACAAGCATGATCTTCCACAGCTAGGTCACAGCAAGGTTTACCCTATTTGCATCCCCCCGCCAACAACAAATGCAGCAAGTTCTTTGCCCTTGTCCTACCTCAGGGACAGTCACCAAGAGATGTTCTGATCCATGTTTGGCCCTCTGGTCTCCTTTAGGCTTACCCTCCCCTACCTGTCATCCCCAAGTTTCTTCAGAAAACACTTAGGTTGAAGAGTCCAGTAATCCTCATTGCCCCCTTCTGGCCTTGATAAGTGTGGGTCCTCTTCCTTTGGTCTCATTTAGCACATCCTCCTTGGATGCTGGATCACAGTCCAGATCTCTTATCTCACCCATCTCACCCATCGGGGCAAGTTCACTTGGATTTTGCAGGCCTCAAGTTGACCACATGGTTTCTCCAGTTCTGAATATGGTTAGACATTCCAGGCTTTCCTTCTCAGTTCAAAAAATCCTAGTCTGTTCTCATAAACCTTCATCTAGGAAAATTAACAAAAGTAAATGGTAAAGCTTTTCCTTTTGGGCTCATCAAAGAGAATTAGATCCCTTTACCACTCTGCTTCCAGCTGTTTTGCATTTCCTTGACTCGATTTTTTTAAGGTGGAGCAGGTTCAGTTGGCAACCATCTTGAACGACCACATCAGAGATGATGCTTAACCTTTAGTATCATCCAAATTATGTAAGGCCTTTCTTAAGGGTACCTTCTTACTTAGACCTCCAATAAAGGACCGTACTCTAACCTGGGAACTCACTATGGTTTTGCAAACCATAGTGCTTTCTCCCTTTGAATCACCAGCTAAAGTAGATCTCAAGTTTCTTTCTTTGAAAACTGTCTTTCTGGTAGCTATAACTTCTGCAAGACGAGCATCTGAACTCCAAGCACTGTCTTCCAGGCCGCCATATTTGATATTTCACAAGGACAGGGTTACTTTACACACAAATCCTTCTTTCCTACCAAAAGTTGCCTCTGAAACCAGTATCAACCAAGTCAACAGTTTGCCAGTTTTCTTCCCCAAATTTGAAAACAAAGGTGGATACACCATTCATCTTCTTGATATACATAACTTTGTTTTTACCTTCACAGGACCAAGCAAATTAGAAAAACTGATCAGCTATTTGTCTCTTTCACCAGTAAAAGATTAAGGAGACCAGTTTCTAAAATGACACTGACTAAATGGATAAAATATTGTATTGCTTATGTTTATTCCTTGAAATAATTTGCTTACCAAGAGAACCGTAAGCACATTCAACCAGGTCAATGGTTACATTGGCAGCCTTTTGAACTAGAGCCTCTATTGATGATATCTGTGCAACTGCCACTTGGTCTAATACTCATACTTTTATTGCGCATTACAAATTGGACATTATTTCCAGAAATAGAGCTGCCTTTGGTTCTGCAGTGCTCCGGAACGTCCTTCCATAAGGACCACCTAAGGTGCAGTAGCTGTGGACTATGTCCCATTTGTTGAGGAACAAATGCAAATGACAACATCAGATATGTACTCGCCATAACGTTCCATCTGTGTTGTTCATTTTCATTCTTCCTCAATCCTTCCCCCTGTCCATGACTTTGGAGAGACCTAATGGAGGTGTTGTTAGGAACTATAGTTCCTCTTCGAGCTCTTGATCTTTCAGCTTTCACTTTCCTGTCATAGCATTGTTTTTTATATTTTGGGTTATAACATATTTTATAGCAGCAAACCCAATCTGAGGGTTTGTATCGGTTAGGATTATTATAGGTAAGGGAGGAGCTTGAGGTTTGTATTCTGGAATCTTTAGAAAGTGGCAGAGTCTGATCCAAGGATCAGATCTGAATCCATTCATTGAGCAAGAATGAAAATGGAAAACACAGATGGAACATTATGGTGAGTACATGATCTCTTTTTTTGATCTGGTGGATGAGGCAGGATCCCTTGAAAAAGAGGGAGGAATTCCTACTGCCATATGTATCCCTGATGACTGTTGGAACCCATTTGTTTGAGATTATCTGTTGTCAAAAGGGAGAAATGAAGAGCCAGATTTTAAGGAAGATTTTAAAGGCTTGCCAGGGTGTGAATGAGGGCAAGGGTACCAGTAGTCATTCAGACTTTAACTGTTCTTTTTTCTTGGGGGTCCTTCTTTCTTTTTGCTATTGTTTATTTAATGTCTGCTTGCCAGAAGCTTGATGTGTCTCCTTATTTTGCTTCTTTATAAAAGGGAGCATAAGTTTGTGAAAAAATGTTAAATGTGGAGAAGAAAGGCTGAAAAAATCTGATAAACTCCTTGAATCCATTTCCCTTTTTCATCACATTTTATCAGGGACGTCAGATGCAGATGGTACAAACACACACCTCTCTATTTAAAGGAGAGTTCAACAATTCAGCTTTAATATCCTGAATCAGATTTTGCACATGCAACAAATCAAGCCTTCTCATAATAGTTCTAGTAGCAGCTGCTTTGGAAGAGGCATCAGCTGAAGCACACTTCAAAGAGTGTTTAGTTACAGAAGCAATAAGATTTCATAGATTCTTCCTCAGAAAATAGATAGATGTCTGTAATGTGCAACATATTCTCAGTTAGTGCAAGCATAGACTTTTAACATATGAAACTGACATTTAGAATTCTAAAAGTATGTGTGGCAGTAGTATACCCTTGTTTTCACAACTTTGTCAAAAGCTTTCCCAGCCTTGTCAGAGGAAGAGGGATTAGGATTTACCAGATGTTTCGCAGCAGCAGGATTACCAAAGAAGTCACTGCAGTGCCAGATTTAGGATTAGAAAATAAAGTTTTGTATAGTTGAGGAACTTTATACATGCCTTTTTAGGGGCAGCAGACTGTGTGGCAAGTTTCAGGTTGTAATAAAAACATTCTCCAGGGTTGCAAGAATGGGAGGGACAGGAGTAGGTTCAGGAAATTCCAAGGACTATGGAATCCCCAGTGAAACAACTGGTTCATTCTGGATATGGTTTCAGAAAAAGAAAATGCGTTTAAGAGACAGTCAGAAAAAAACACTCTTCTTAGAATCAGAATCAGTCACCTGAGGAGAGAAAGCAGAAGTTGAGTTTTTCTCAAAGCCACTTTCCTGTTCAGTGTACTGGAAATTATCAGAAAATGAAGAATTCCTTTTTGTTGTACAAGCAACACCAGAATTACAAGAATCGAGAGCCCGAGTTAAACCTAATCAGTCATTCCTGTCTAAAGTAACGACAGTCTGGGAAGATAAATGTTTAACTATATGTTGCTTTTTAGCATGAATTTCCATGGAAGCAGACTCCTGACAAGCATATCACCCCTGTTGACAGGCATCACAGTCTGGCTAGGCAGAGAGGCATTCCCTGTTCCTTCCTCCGAGACAGACAAGACTGGTTCTCCGTTGCTCACCAAGGGCACTCTCAATAACCACAGAGGATGTTTCTAATTTCCATTCCATGGTGGCTGAAGGGAAAACATCAAGTGGAGTGCCAAGGTGTAAGGTAAGTGGCCTAAAGAACCAGAAATGGCCAAAGCAGAGTTGCCCATCTGCAGCTGAGACAAATTTGTAGCCCATTGAAGGAGAAAATGGTGTCTAGAAATTTTCCTTTTTTTGTGGCTGGAGAAGTAACATCTGAGGAAACTGTAGGTTGTTCAGTGATGAATCCAAAAATGACACCTGGAGCCCAGGTAAGACTGACAAAAATAGTCAGTGAAATAGGTAAGTATTAAAAAAGTATTTTCCCTCCATAGCAGACAGTGAAAAGCCCTTTAAACACTTACCCCAGCCCTCCAAAAGTAATTTAACAGAAGTTTTAAGTAGGAAAAAAATTGTTCCACAAAAGTAGGTCACACTTCACAATAACAAGTGACTAAAAGTCACATGACAGTCCTTTAAAACACTTTTTCCTAGCTTAATTTAATTACTTTTACAGTAAAAGTTAATGTTCTTTTAAAAAAAAAAATATTAATGTGAAGGTTTTTTTCCCCAGAAGGGCACTTATTTGCCCATCAGTGGAGGACCTTTAGCTTACTTTCGATCCTTGAAGGCCTGCAAAGCTGTCATTGGTTTGGGTGTATGGAAGCTGCCCTTAAGCTCCTGAAGATGACTAGCTGTTATATCCTATGCATGATAGAACCCGTATAGCTAAGACTGCTGCAGCAGTGATCAAGTAATGAACATGGTTACTAATAATCATCTAACAGTGCTCAGGTATGGGTTACCAGGGTGTGGAGGAGTGGGCGCCTGTATGAGAGAAGCAAACTGACGTACTTTACTGTGGATATTTTTTTCCACTTTTTCACAGGCAAAAGTCTAGTGTCAGACCTGGATGAGAAATGGGAAGTCAGATTGTGTGTATAAAAAAATACATATTATTAAATCACCGTTAGATGGTCTTTGATGCTTTATGCCAGGAGCATCAGTATGATTCAGCAACAACTTAAAATAAATTACTTTGGTCATTATTTTTTCACATTTATCATAATCAAACATAAGAGGCGCACATAGATTTTTTTTCCCGAGGAGACTGTGTGTGAAAGCAAAAGGTAGTTTTGTGATCACAGATAATAATTGATTTGGATTGTTGGGGAAAGTGTATGTTTGTCTGAGAGCAATGCTGAAATATATTACACCCCTTATAATGTCTCAGTTTCTAGATACACCACTGATGTCTTACTGTGATGAAAGTGTGAAGCAGAGTCCATCCTTAACTGTATTTAAGCATAACTTTGACCAGTAGATGGAAAGTTGGAAATTCATCCTGGGTCTGGCCCCATGTCTCTGATAGATGCCCAAACTAACATACCCCTCACATAACCTCTAGAAACTTCCTAACTAACATACCCCCTTCTATGAAACATCCGTGATACAGGGGCACAGTTCAGTTGGATTGCCCATCTAAGCTTGTAAAGGCCCTAGTGGTCATTAGCCCAGTTTATAACTGTGAACCTAAGAAAGTGGCTGTCTGTGGTGGGGTTAGAGGAGGTAGGTTATTTTTTGAAAGCAAATGATAATTCATTGACATGACTGTGATAGTATAATTTAAAATGTGTTGTAGGAGAAGAATACATACATATGAGAGAACAGCAAGCTGAAGTACATTACTGTCACCATTATTTCTTTCACTTTATTAAAATCAAACATATTACTGTCTAGGCCAGTGCAGTGCTGTGGCTTAAGAGGGATAATGTTCTGATTACAACCCTGTAGACCAAGGTTTGATTAGAGGTTTGGACACCTAAGGTGCTGGCAGGTAGAGATGAACATGCCTGCTGGGGGGGGAGGTTAGGCATGTGCATAGCCACACAAAAATGTCCGCATTCTTTGACAGAGGCTGGAGAGCCAACCACAGAGTACTTTCTGAAGTATGGATGGCATGGCTTGCTGACTTTAGCTGTTTGCAGAATTGAGAAGACTAGCGTGGTCCACCCACTGCATGTACTACATGCAGGGTGTTGCATACATGTGTAGGTAGTAGGAAGTTTGAGCATGAGAGAACCCCCCCCCCCCCAACAGGAATATGATGATGCACTGGCTTGTCTCACTCTTCTAGCCAACCCCCATGCATGTACCAGGGTAATTTCAGGTGAGTTAAGAGTGCCCAGTAGATGAGGGAAAGGCACTTGTGTGAGATGCTAGCCAGCTTCAGGGTTCCAAAAAATTAATGACTATTTGGGAGGTAGCAGGCTGTTTGTGAAAGCAAAGGACAATTGCATGATCACTCTTAAACGGTCATTATTTTGCTGTTGGGAACAGTCCATGGTTACAGATTAACAAGATAAGTTAAGGCCAAAGTAATAGATTTTTATTTCACTTTCGTAGCTTCAGGTATCAGGGCTGTCCACAAAGTTGTCTTGAGTATACTTACATTCAAAAGCAAGACCAATGATTGATATTGTGTGTGTCTGTGTGTGTCTGTGCATGCGTGTGTGTGCATGTGTCTGTGCGCACTTGCATATACTGGGGGAGTCTGTGAGTGCAAAAAAATTATCTCAGTTTTTATACGTGCACAGTTCATTTTAATTTTTTAAAGTTAAAGGAGGTGCACCATTTTACAATGGACACATTCTACATTTGGCAGTGTTTGTGCAGAAATGAGCTGAACCTGTTGATTTTCTTTATATTGATAGCTGCAGCAGTAGCTTTATAAGCTATATGGGTTATGTCTAGCATAGGATACAACAGCCAGCCAGCTTCTAAAGATTCAGGGGCTTGTGCAGGATATTAACTCTTCTTGTAAGGTGGTTTCTGGTAGAAGAAAACAAAATTCCTATTTCTCTGAAAAGATTCAAGATGTGAAATGTGTAGAAGGATGTGAAGGAACAGATGCAGTTTCTTCTCAGGTTTTTGATTCAGATTCTGAGGAGAGTATTGTAGCTGAAGCTCCCTTTCAGGTATTCACTTTGTCTGAGACTATTTGCAGAATGAGATGGTGTTTTCAGTGGACGAACACTGATGTTCCCCATTCAATTAGAAAATACTATGAATTGCTACAGCTGGAATTTCCAGAACCGTCACCCATCCCCTCAGAGCTGTCAGCACTGGAGGATGTGTTTGTCACAGCCAACATTCTGCTCCTGAGAAAGTAGATCGAAGAATGTTGCACATTCTTACATGCTTTTATATACTAATCCCAGACCAGACTCCAGCAGTTATAGCTCTAGTTAATCCAGCTATTGCCAAGCATTTTGTTAATTCTAACCTTTCCTCATCTGTTAAGGATAGCAAAGCTGTAGATAAGTTTTTGGGGGAAAGTGTATACTTTTGCAACTTTGATATTCAGATTTCTGAACTGTCAGACTCGTATGTAGATGATAATATTGAGTAATTGTGAAAGTATGGGGAACGTTTTTTGTCTGCAGTTTCCTCTTGTGAGGAAAAATCTCCACTGAGTAGTCTAATTTCTTTCAGGTCACTACTACTTATTTGAAGTTGTTTATGATTCTGTAGATACTAGTTACAGGGCTGTTGCCACTGGTACTGTTTTTAGAAGGTTTACTTGGCTGTGTTCCTTGAATCTCCCAGAAGATGTCAATAATTAAATTTTGAATTCTCCTTTGAATAGAGATTTAGTTTTTGGATCCCTTCCTGCAGATGTTTTAAAAATTTGATAAGAGAGAGAATCTAATTCAGAGAATTTCTCAGATTTTTCCAGACCTCCCCCTTTAAAATTTCCAAGGCATTTTCTGCTCCGTCATCCAATTTTGTCAGGAAACAAAATAAACAGTCTCAGCAGTTGTTTAAAAAGCAGTAGCAGCGTGGTTCCAAAAAGAAAGCAGAACCCTCCCCAGAACAATGACCAGTCCACGCTTAATGACTGTGTAAGGAACCTTGCTTCTCCCTACCACCCTAGCAGTCCCTTATCTCTTCCAGAAAGTCTAAATCTTTATTTCTCTCTCTGACAACAGATTGTTTCAGACAAATGGGTTCTGAATGTGATCCTTCTAGGATACAGATGGGAGGAAATACTTTCTCTTCTTCCTCCACATCTATCAGACCAAACTCTCCTCTCCTCTCTTCTCTCCTACTTCTCTTCTCATTTTTCTCTCCTACTTCATATGCTGTCTCAGGGATAATAGTAGTTCCTAGTTGTGGAAACAGTTTTATTCAAGAATGCCTTTAGTGCCAAATAAAGAAAATTCCCGGAGACCAGTTCTGGATCTTTCTTTCCTGAATCACTTTGTAATAGTACTCAAGTTCAAAATGCTTTCACTTCACAACCTCTTACCCCTTCTTCCTCATTTGAGTTTTTTAGTGACCATATGTTTTAAAAGATGCGCATCATCACATTCCTGTTCATCCAGATTTCAGGCGTTTCATATGTTTTTTTTTTTTTGTCTGGATCACATTCAGTTCTTTGCCTTACATTTTGGGCTGTCCACTTACAAGACTGTTTAGAGTGTCTAGTTCCTGTCATAGCCCATTGCATGCTACATGATATCCACATTTTCCATATTTAGATGACTTGCTTATCTTTGCAGAGTCTTTCAAAGTGTCAGAAGTCGCTCACTTCAAAGAGAACATTTAAAAGTCTTTTTCGACTCCCATCTGACAAGATTGTTTTTCCTGGAGTGCCTGCTAGACACCTCAGTACAAAGAGCTTTTCTTCCACAGGAATAAATATATTTATATTTGGATCTATTCCAGGGGTTTTCACTCAGACTTCTGTCACAGTGAGGTTAATACCTCAGAATTCTGGGTCTCCTGGCATCCATGATTCTCATGCTGCCTCTTGCAAGACACCACATGAGAAAAATACAAAAGCATCTGAAGTCTATTTGTTCCAGCATCTTTGCCCATTATCTATTCAAATTCCAATTCTGGCATTTGTGAAAACAGAAATCACTTGGTAGAGACATCAGATATCCCTGAAACAAGGTCTCTCATTCTCTCCTTCTGCTCCAAAGCAGTCAGTCACTACAGACACCGCTGACTTTGTTTGTGGAGTAGTATTAAGGGGAATAAAAGTGCATGGTCTCTTGGACAAGAAAGACAGAAAAAGCACATAAAAATGATGCTGGTTGTTTTAAAGCCTGTCAACTCTCCCAATCACCTGTGGTCCCTAGGACCTCTTCAACTGAAGCTAGTGTTGGCTGAATTTTGTTATTTGCTAGTAATTACAGGTGTGGGGGTAGCCACATTCTTTGATTTCCTGTCCTTGCATATTTAAACTGGTGCATGTGAAATAATTCCTGCTTTAAAACTTCAGCTTGGCCAGCTAAGAACTTGGTTATATTCAACTGGACGTATAAGAGAATTTAAGTACCTTTTATCTGCACTTTTTTTTTTAAAAAATACAGTATTTAATTGATTTAAACTGTGTATGAAGGAGTGTTGAAGGAATTTTTAACTGAAGTTATTCTGCTCTTCAGTTATTCCCACCCGCCCTGTTTTTGTTTTGGTGTTAATCTTAGTGGCATTGAAACTGCCCGCCCCTCAGCCTGCCTCTGGGCCCATCTCATTTGCTCACTCAACTGAGTGCAGTGAGATCATATTCTGATTTCAGGCACTCCTACTGTGTACAAAGAGAGCATCTGGGAAAAAAAAAAAAAAAAATTAAGCTTATTTCCTGCCTTTCTTGTTAAGTGGTACAGACTATTTGTAGGCTTCTGAGCCCCCAAAGCCCTTCTGTGTTTGAGGGAAGCCTTCTAGCTTGTTTTTTCTTATAACTAGCCAGTTTTCTAGTTTCAGCACTCAAATCTGTTTCTTTGATCTCAGCACTTGTTCAGAAAAAAAAAAAAAAAAAAATTTCATCTGCTTTTACTGTACTTGTGTTTTTACCTACTTCTTTTTACTTTTGCATCATCTTAAAATACTCAATTGTATTTATTACTGCTTGGTGTAACTCATTCTAAGCCTTTTGGTTTAAACACTGGGGCTTCGGACCAGTTAGTTGTTTTGCACTGGGAGGGTTTGTGGTCTGCACTGTTGTGGCAGAACAGGTAGCTTACATCCTTCTAGGTTGAGAACTGCTGATTGAGGGCTCAGTGTCTGTTATTCTAAAATTGTATTAATTCTGGTTTAAGCACTTGGGCTTTCAAGCCAGTTATTTTACATTAAGAGGGTTCGTGGTTTGCACTCTTGTGGGAGGAGAGGCTGGACTCTGCCCTTCTGAGCTGGGAATTTCTGGTTAAAGGCTTATAGTGCATGCATATCTGAACTGTTTCTTACTGAAGTTGGTGCGCCTTGTTTGCTATGGCATAGACTGGATTCGGGCCTGCTGGATCTAGCTTTGTTTGTGTAACTTGAGCACTAATCCAGACATTCTCTAAAGTATTCAATGGTATTTATTACTGCTTGGTTGTAACTTGATTAAAGTGTAGCTATCATTCAAGTCTTTTGGATTAAGCACTTGGGCTTCAGACCAGTTGTTTTACATTAGGAAGGTTTGTGGCAAGCACTGTGGTGGCAGGACAGGTAGCTTTCATCCTTCTAAGTTGGGAACTGCTGATTGAGAGCCCAGTGTCCAAGTGTATTAGTTCTGGTTTAGGCACTTGGGCTTCAGGCCAGTTATTTTACATTAAGAAGGTTCGTGGTCTGCACTCTTGTGGGAGAAGAGGCTGGACTCTGCCCTTCTGAGCTGGGAATTTCTGGTTAAAGGTTTATAGTGCCTGAATATTTGAACTGTATCTTACTGAAATTGGTTCACCTTGTTTGCTCTAGCATAGACTAGATCCAGGCCTGCTGAATCTAGCTTTGTTTATATGCTTGTTGTTTGTTTGCTTGTTATTTCCCTGGAAGCTAATTCCACCTAATACGCAACTTCTCAGCTTCTGTGGATCACTAGTGATATCTGCATTGCTTACTGTACTTATTTCCTTGTTTCACTTGAAAGAAAGTTACTGTTTGTCGTTTTTGCATTTAGTTACTTGTAACACATTGCACTCAAGTTACCTGGCACTTGCTCACTAAAGCAATTATATAAGTCAGCACTAAAAATTAAAAGCACTACACCCTCACTCCCCACTGGCCCTTGTTTTCAATTAAGGATTTCCCAATATTATTCTAGCATGTCCAAAGGTCAGTTGTCCATCTCCTCCGGTCCAGCTGGTGAATCTGGGAATCTTGAGGCAATGTTAGAACTGCCTCATGTACACAGACAACCCTCTCCTCCTCCCACATAACACAAATACTTGCGAGAGATGCAGCTATTTAGCCAAACTGGAGGCTGAGCTCTCTCAACTCAGGACTGGCAAGACCAGACAGGAGGAGAAGGCAACTACACACACCACAAAACCAGCCTCACATAATGCTACCACTCCACTGAATCAAACACATAAACACACAAAGACATACTCGGAGGCTCTGAGTAAAATTTACCTAAACAGCAGAGGCCTCCAAAGCAGACACCCAAACAACTGCTACCTCAAGACACCCCACAAGCAACACATAAACCACAAAAGCAGTGTGCAAAGCAGTCACAGCCCTTAAGGCCAAATACAACACCAAACATACTTGTCATAGGTGACTCCATAGTCAGACACACTGGCGTCCCACTCACCAGGCTGAACAAGGAGAGGGTCACAGTAAGCTGCCTATCGGGCTAGAATCCGCCACATAACACAAGCACTCGGGTCACTCCACGGCAAGTACAAATATGACACAGTCATTGTCCATGCTGGTGTGAGCGACCTGAGACGCACCTCCCTGGACTACATGAAAAGAGACATAGAGGAGCTCTCTGATTATGTAGCCCAGGCAGGTATGACCCTAACCCTGAGCAGTATCCTTCCTTCACCAAGAATGATGCCACAATATAGAGACAAGATGATCAGCTTTAACAATTGGCTTAATGTCTGGTGTCATTCAAAGGGGATCCAGTGTCTGTCTGCCTGGGACGACATGCTTGACAAGCCACGCTGCCATGAGGGACGGCTTGCACCTGTCACCCTGGGATTCCGGATATTGGCTAAGGCTCTTGCCACCCCATAGTGCCTTTTTTAGGCAAGGCTCAAATTCTAAACCTACCACCCTAGAAAACAAAAATGGGAAGAAACTGAGGGTAATGCTGCTCAATGCCAGAAGTCTAAATCTCAAAATGCACGCACTCGAGGCCCTTCTCAGTATGGAGAACATCGATGTCTGTGCTGTAACTGAAACCTGGTTCAAGGCTCCTGAGAGCACCCGTCACTATTAGGTTTTACCTCATATCATGCGTTCCGCCCCAAAACCCGGACCACACCACAAAAGGAGGGTGTATCTATATTCATAAAGGATACCCACACCTCCAGGTTGGTGGCAACGCATGAAGCTTGAAACCATCCAGGTGCAACTAACCATAGGCAAAACTGCTCTACAAATTGTAGCATGCTACAGGCCACCCTCTCAAACTCAGGAACCCCACACAGCCTTCCTGAAGACACTGGAGGGTATAAATGTATCTCCAAACACCATCATATTGGGTGACTTCAACTACCCGAATATAGACAGGGAACATTACTCAAGCCCTAACTTTCTAGCCCAACGGTTCCTGGAGTTCATAAATTCAAATGCCATGGAACAGCTAGTCACTGTTCCCACGAGAGGAGAAAATATACTAGATCTCATTGTCACAAACATGGGGACAAAATGCTCCACACCGAAGTATATCCCTCATTGGTGAGATCTGATCATAAACTAATCTCACTGGAAATCCACATCCCGCCCCACCCCAAACAAAAAGACCATAGTGAAGAACTTCTCTAAAGCAAACTTCACACTACTCAAGACTGGTGTAGTATCCTTCAAGGCCCCTGAGCCAGAGGAAACCACAACCCAAGCTGCGGAAGCCCTTACAAATGCCTTCTATGAACACCTCCAGGACTGCATGGATCAGGCAATCCCAAATAAAACCAAGACTCTTTCCACAAAGGGCAAGCGTCCAGTCTGGTGGACCCCAGCCATTAACAAACTTTACAATAAGAGGAGAAAGCTATTACATGATAGAACAAAATCCATAAAAGGAAGTCACCCTGATCATTATTAGTAAAAAATACGAGCACTCATAAAATCAACTAAGGCCAATTTTGAGAGAAAAATTGCCATGGATTCAAAGGACAATCATAAGGCCTTTTTCAGCTATGTTAGGAACCTGGGTGGAAACTCCCAGATATGCTCAGAATTAGTCCAAAATGATACGAAATGACTGGACCCACAGGCATTGCCAACATACTGGCAGACAGGTTCAGTGCAAACTTCACCCCCCTCCCCCCCTAAAGGAGAGATAACTATCCCAGCCGAGTTTAGCCTCCCGGACATCTCAAATGCGCAGGTGAAAGCTGCTCTCTCTAAAGCTAAAAACACAGCATCAATGGGACCGGATGGTGTCCCCGGCTGTGTGCTACACGAGCTAAATGAGGAATTAACCCGCACATAAGGCAGCTGTTTAATCTCAGCCTTACCACAGGATCGTGCCCAAGGAGTGGCACGGCAACTGTGGTCCCACTCCACAAAGGCGCCTCACGGACCCTGGTAATTACTGCCCATAAGCTTAACAAGTCTAGTCTGCAAAGCTATGGAGAGGATCATAATGGAGCTCATAAACAAAGATATAGGGGACTTGCAGACATTGGACCCGACCCAGTTTGGCTTTGTCAAGGGAAGATCATGCCTTTTGAACTTGGTCGACTTCTTCGAAACAGTCACCAAGGCCATTGATGAGGGAAAGGCAGTCCATACAGCCTACCTTGACCTTGCAAAGGCTTTCGACACAATACCCCACTCGGGTATTGTAGTAAAACTTACCAGCTTAAATGTAAACCCATATGTCACAAGATGGGTTGCAAACTGGCTTAAGGACAGAACCCACAGGGTTAGAGTTGCTGGCACTGTGTCAGACTCCAAGCCGGTCACAAGTGGTGTCCCACAGGGCTTGGTCCTTGGCCCCCTATTGTTTGGCATCTACTTCTCAGAAGTACAGGCCAGCAGGGAAGGACTTTGGCTGACAAAGTTTGCAGACGACTGCAAACTGGGCGCCATAGTGGAAAGTGCATCAGACACGGATATCCTTCAGAAGGGACTCACGGAAACAGATAGCTGGTGCCAGAGCCATGGCCTGAAGTTAAACGCCAAAAAATGTATAGTCATACCCTTCGGGAAAAACAAGGTAACCCCAAGCTACCATATAGGTGGCAATCCACTAAGCACAGAAGAGGTTATCAGGGACCTGGGGACCCAGGTTGACAGTGGCCTTTCTTTTGACACTCACATTGCTAAAGTGGTTAGAAAGACCTTCTACATTGCCCACCTGATCATGAAGGGATTCACATCCAGATCTAGTGAGGTCATTGTTCCCCTGTACTCTTCACTTATCAGACCAATGATCGAGTACAATGCCCCATTCGGGATGTATCTCACCAGACATCTGCAGCAATTGGAGAGACCCCAAAAGTTCCTCACCAAAAGGATAAAGGGACTCCAAAATCTGTCATATGCTGCCAGATTGAAGAAACTCCAGCTCTATTCAGTCGCATACCGTCTGCTCAGAGGTGACATGTGCCTGACATACAAGGCCATGTCCAACCCGGAATTAATGGACATGCTCCACCTCAAAAATCCAAATCCACCAAAACCACTAGAGCAAGCAACTTAAACCTTAGCACGGATATAAATAGGGCGTGCTGGAGGGATAGATTTATCACTCAGAGACTCCCTATGCTGTGGAATAAAATCCCGGTCCATGTGAGGCAGAGCGCCTCGCTGACTCTGTTCAAGAGAAATCTAGACCTGTGGATGGGAGATCGTAGGTTTACCCCGGGAATCATCTCTGTGTCACTGCTGGACAGAGGCACAACAAACTAATGGGCACAGTATTTTTTCATATAAGGGGTGGCGTAAGCCACAAAAATTTGGGCTAGGCTTATAAATGCCTTAGGGCAGATAGCCTAGTATAAACCTATGAACCTAAGTAATCGGAGACAATACCACAATGATGTGGTATATAAACAAGCAAGGTGGAAATGGATCTTGCCCCCCTGCTGCAGACTATGTTAGCATGAAATTTAGCTTTACAGCAGTGTCTCACTTTTTGGGCATCTTGCATTCCATCAGAGCACAGTTATGTGGCAGACAAGCTGAGCAGGTATTAGACAGACTATCATGAATGGGAACTGTATCAGGGGGTCTTCCAGGATTTGATCCATGTGTGGAAAATTCCTCAAATAGACCCTTTTGCCTCCTCTCTAAACAATAAACTGGCAAAATTCTGATCCAAGACTCCATTCAAGAACGCCTGGTAGAGATGCATTTTCTTCTCCTTGGACAGGAATGTTCCTGTATGCTTCTCCACCATTTCCACTGACATCCTGGGTACTTCTGAATATTCAAAAGGAATTCCCAGAGACCATTGTGTTAACACCCTTCTGGCTCAGACAAAAGTGGTTCTTTCTTCTTTTGGAATTGGCCAGGGACAATTTCCACATGCTTCCTCACAGACTATATTTGCTCACACAAGAACAGCTCTTTTTCATAACTCTGACCCCAAACAAGTACAGCTGACTGCCTGGATGATAAGGTCTTAATACCTTTTAGGTATCTTTTTTTCTGGGGACATGCAGTACTAATGATGGCAAAAAGGCCTACAACTAGAAAATCTTGTCTATGCACATAAATGCCTTCTTGCATACAGATATGAAATGTGAGGTGGTGTATGAGGAAAAGTTCAGGGAGTGCTAAAAGCTTTGGAATCAAGTTTTGTGCTCCATTCCTGGCCATAGCATGCAGATTTTTGGGGTAGGCTGAGCCACACATTTTAATTTAGCGCATTCTATTCTGTAGTACGGTACCTTGAAAATACTGCTGACAAACATCAACTGTATATAAATACCACTGTTTTAATCTTCCTTTTGAGTATGACACGTCAGTAAAAGAGAACTTGGAATGTATTATTATTATTTATTTTAGATAGTTGCACTTGAAGTAAATTTGAATATTTTGGATTGTGTGTCTTATGAGAAGCCAGATATGCCAAAACAATTCACAGTGTAAAAGCAAAGACTGTACATGTTCAGAATCAATACTATCACAGAGACCTGTCTTTTTACTCTGCAGAGCCATGTGAGTGGTATGCTGGCTAATTTGTTAACAGGCTTAGGAAGCTTGCCAGGAAAATATCACATGTAAATAAAACCTAGTGCAGTGTCACTGATGAATGCTTCTAAGAAAGTATTCCATGGTCACTGGAAGCATCTGCCTTCAAAATGTTCACCCATTGTTTGATGCTTTACTAGCTTTCCTTCAGTAACTATGCAAGTTATCTAGAACGTAATGTAATGATCCGTCTGCTGTTGTCATCTGAAACCCTTAAAATAAACTAATTGCTAGACTTTCAGAAGAAAGATTTGAGTGTTGGTGGATTAGATCAAAATTGCAAGCATCTGTTCAAGTGTCCTTACACCAAGTTTCTGCAAAAGGTCAGAAAGAATGTCCAGGGTTGGTATGCCTTTTGCCATTAGGCAGATGTTCATCGTGTTTCACTGCTGCAGTCATTACAATTGGGTTATCCTGCTGGCAGGCTACCCTCAGTCGGCCTGAATTCCAAAGTCTAGGTCGGTTGCTGTCGCCTCTTCCCTGACGTCAGTGGGCCAGGGGTATAAAAGATGCAGCCGACGCCATTTTCTTCAGTCTTTCTTGCCGTGCGGTACCCAAAGCAAAAGCAGTTCGCAAGTGCCGGTCGGCCGACATCTCAGATTTTCAAAATCGAATTTCAGATCTGAAGTCTTCATTAAAGCGAAGTACCCCATTGGGGAAACTTTTTTCTTGCTCCAGACCGATGTCAGAAAAAGTTAATAATTGTATTTCTTGTGGGAAGCAAATGCCTCATAAGGATTTTCATTCTTTCTGTATTCCTTGCCTAGGCTCAGACCACGACGTTGCTAGCTGTCGGTTTTGTGCTAGATTTAATCACGCACTATTAAGCGTCGGTATGATTTTGCATTTCATTACTTTGGCCGAAGATTCAATTGTATAATGCCGTCGGAACAGCCGATGACCGGAGTTTATAAAAAGTGCAAAGAAAAAGAAAAGGACAGGCATCCGAGGTCCAAAACTGATGACGAGGCGTCCGCTAGGCCTGTCGCCGGTTCTCAATGAGGCGCTTTCGCAGCCCCTGACGGCCGCTACCGCAGAGCCACAGGCTGCTTCCGACTCCCACATGGAGCCAACTAGGTCGCTGGAAACTCAAGGTATTGGACACTCGGAAACTATTCCCTCAGATGGGTCTGGAGCCACTGAGCAGGCATTGGCTTCTGAGGGTGTTTTCAGGCCTAAACAGTTGTATGTAAAGCCAACTTCAGCTTCAAAGGCAAAGACTAAAGCAGCTCTAAAGACAAAGAAACAAGTACAGCATTCACCTGGACAGACGTCCATGCCTAAGAAACAGATGTTTATGGCCAAAGACCTAATTACTTTGATCAGGGGTTCCCATCCCCCTCCTGATAAGAGGCCTAGGCAAGAGATAGAATATGAATATTCAGATCAAGTTTCCATTTCCTCTGATTCCTCTTCTGAACATGAATATTCCCTTCCTCCCTATGAGGATTCTGATGCTGAAGAATCTATCCCTTCAGCCTCTCCTTCTGATGATTATTCTTTTGGGGAAACCCTGCATACTGTGAGGGAGCATTTCCATTGGGAGAGCCGAGTCTACTCTGAATCTAAGAAAAGGCTCAGAGACTTTCTTTTATTACCCCAGCACAGACCCCTTGCTATTCCTCCTATTTTAGACATTGTAGATGATGTTTGTACAGAGTCCGGGCTATCTCCTGACTTTTTACCACCAGCTCCTGTAAAGCCAGACAGATACTACAGGGTTCCGGATTCTCATAAAATTCTTTACAAAAATCCTGCTGCTGACCCAGAAACTATTTCTCAGGGTCCCAAGGGGGTCAAGGCTTCCACTGCAAAAAAAAAACATATTCCCTCTGATAGGGATTCAAGGGCCCTGGACAGATGGGGGAAAAAGATTTATACTTCCGCTACCTTGGCTGTAAGAGATTTAAATTGTCAGTTTCATATGCTTAAATATCAGCAATATCTTATGTCACTGCTTAAATAGAAAATGTTGACAAATTCAGAATGTGCAGAAAACAAAGAAGTGCAGGATTTATTGCAGGCAGCTGAACAAGTAGGAAAGCATACTTTGCAATGTGGTTTTGATTCTCTCGAGGCCTCCTGCAGGGCCGCAGTTACAGGTACTGTCATTAGGAGGCATGCTTGGTTAAAAGAACAGAATCTGCCTGATCATGTTAAAGCAAAACTATTGGATGCTCCATTACAACATGATACCTTGTTTGGTATAAAAGCAGAAGTGTTGAAGAAAATGGAAGACAAAGCTGAATCTATGCAACTGACTGCTTATTTCAAAATGCTGGCAACAAAGTCCCAGTTATCTGCAAGAAAAATTCTGCAGGCTTTGGGCTTCATGGCAACCTGCATTCTACTAATTCCATATGCAAGACTGCATATGAGGAAACTTCAGTGGTATCTAAAAAGTGTTTGGACTCAACATTGCAACAGCCTGGAAACAATAATTACCCTCATTCCCTGCCTGCAACAGGAGTTTCGATGGTGGACAAATGCCTGTCACCGCAACATGGGACAGCCATTCACTATACCCACAGCCAGGCAGACATTGACAACATGTGCATCGAATTATGCCTAGGGGGCCCATATGGCAGGAAGATGTATTCAGGGCACATGGTCCAGAAGTCAAATGCATCTACATATCAATCAAAAAGAGATGCTAGCTGTACAGAATGCTCTGACAGCCTTCAAGGATCTACTTCATCCAGGACAACTACGGATAAAGATGGACAATACTACAGTCATATGGTACATAAACAAGCAAGGGGGCACACATTCCTACCCCCTCTGCAGACTAGCCATGAGCTTGTGGGACACAGCATTGACTTACCAAGTACATCTGCAAGCACAATTTCTGCCGGGAAGGATAAATACTCTGGCAGACTAACTAAGCAGAAACCTAATAGATCCCCACGAGTGGAGATTGGATCCACAAGTATTCAGCATGATAACAAAGAACTGGGGATGCCCGGACATAAACCTATTTGCCTCCCCTCACAACTACCAACTACAGAAATTCTGCACAAGGACTTGTCACAAGCAAGCATGGAAAGTGGATGCTCTATCTTTCAGCTGGACAAATCTGACAGTATATGCCTTTCCTGCTCTGCCTTTCCTTCCCGAAGTACTCCTCAAGGTCAGACTAGAAAAGCCAAAAATGATACTGATTGCCCCAGACTGGCCCCGCCAGCACTGGTACCCAATCCTAAAGAGCTTGTCGCAAAGTCCAGCTTGGACATTACCTCAAATTCCTCACTTATTGACCCAACAAGACAGTCAGATACTGCACAGCAAACTCAGGACCTTAAATCTGGCAGCATGGCGGATAATGTAGCCATTCAGAACACACCTCTCTCTAAAGCAGTTATGGATGTTATTTTGGAGGCCAGGAGGCCTAGCACCAGAAAATCTTATGCAGAAAAATGGAAGAGAGTCTGTGCTTGGAACCAGGCACAAGGTATTGACACGATTGTTCCAAATATTCCTCAGATTTTGCAATACCTAACTGAGATGCTGGATAAAGGCCTTTCCTTTTCATCAATTAAAATTCATGCCTCTGCCATTTCAGCTCATTACAATACAAATCCACCTATTTTTTCGCATCCATTACTAAAGCAGTACCTCAGAGGGGCTAAAAACATAAGACCTCCAAGGAGAGCCCCAATACCTGCATGGGACCTCAACTATGTCCTGGAAAAACTCACACTGCCTCCGTTTGAACCAGCCTCTGCAGCTGATATAAAATTCCTATCCTGGAAAACAGCTCTGTTCCTAGCAATAACCTCCGCTAGACAAGTCTCAGAGTTACAGGCACTCATGGCTGTGGAACCTTTTATTATTTTCCATCATGACAGGGTTTCTCTGAGGACAAACCCTACATTTATGCCTAAGGTAGTGTCCAGTGTGGCCTTTAACCAAACAATTCACTTGCCTACCTTTTACCCAAACCCACAGAATAAGGGTGAGAGACTTCTGCATTCTTTGGACATTCACAGGCAGCTGTGCATCTACTTGGACAGAACCAAAGCTTTCAGAAAGACTGAACAACTTCTAGTGGCATATGCTGCAGGATCACAAGGAAAGCTTATCTCAAAACAGACTATGCATTCGTTTCTGCTATTCACAGCATGGCAAGTCAGTGCTTAAGGGTATTAGACCACATTCAACCAGAGCAGCAGCCACTTCAGCAGCCTTCCTGAGAGGAGTACCAACCAAAGACATCTTAGAGGCTGCAACTTGGACTTCAGTACATACATTTACAAAGCACTATCACTTACCTCTCTACTCAAAATCCAGGGCAAGCTTTGCCACTGCAGTTCTGCAGGGCCTGATAGCCTCTCCTAATCCTATTTAGCACCAGCCTCCCAACCTTAGCTTTGGGATTCAACCCAATTGTAATGACTGCAACAGTGAAACACAATGAACATAGTACAGTTGTGTACCTACCATAAATGTAGATGTTTGAGTGTATTCACTGTTGCAGTCCAGGTTACCCTCCCACCATCCCCCTTTTTTTGCTGGGACTTATCTCTACTTCTCTATTCTATACAACCTATGTGGTGTATTTGCTTGTGGATGAAGGAAAAGTTGTTTTTTCTGTATGCATGCTTATTGGCATAATTTAGCCTACCTTTTTAGGGGCACCTAACATCTGAGGCAAGAAAAACTGAAGAAAATGGCGTCGGCTGCATCTTTATACCCCTGGCGCACTGATGTCAGGTAAGAGGCAAAAGCAACCACGCTGGACCTAGACTTTGGAATTCAGGCCGACTGAGGGTAGCCTGCCAGCAGGATAACCCAATTGCAATGACTGCAACAGTGAATACACTCTAACATCTATATTTATGGTAGGTACACAACTGTACTTTACTGTAATGTTGTGGTACTACATAATCAGCACTTCAATGTTGTTAGGAACATCGTTCCTCCTCTAAATAAGTGTACTATGCCTGTAAAACAGACAATTGTATAGATGGGATTAAAGACATAGTATGTTACAGTAAGTAAATGTGTATTTATGTTGTACCTCTTTCCCAGAAAGCTGAAGTACCTTGGTTTCATGCTTGCTACTATATGTTCTTTGCATGTTTTTATTTTATTTATTTATTTATTTGTACTTGTGCTGTTTAATAGGTAGCTTCCATTATTCTACTCTTAGTCATTTACACTAGGATGTTAACCAGCTGTATTTATGTATTTAGGCACAAGAGCATCAGGTCAGCATGGAGACCAGTGTAAAGGGCTCTGAGGAGGTTTTGGAAAGACTTGCTCAGACAGAGCAGCTAGTTGTTCAACTGAAGGAGCTGATTCGTGAAAAGGATGCTCAGCTACAACAGAAGGAGGCTGCACTAAAGGTAAGCTGAATGTTACCTGCATACTCCTGTTGCTACACAGAAATTTATTGAAACGTCTTTTCTTTCTTCATCTACAACTTTAAATGAAAACAGCTATAGGAACATGCTGTGCCATAACAATATGCTTGTTATTTGACCTAAATAAAATAGTGACCTAACTTCTTATCTTTACTTCCTGCATTTGCAGAGATAACTGTATAGCCTTTAGTGGTAATGGTTTTAGCAGATGGTGGAAAGCACTATTTTATAGGTTCATAGGTTTATAGGTTGGTACTAGGCTGTCAGCCCTAGGGTCTACACAAGCCCAACCATAACAATTCCCTGGATATTTCTTTCCACAATATTTACTTCCCTGGACCCCTGTCTAGCAGGGGGGACTGACGTGATCCCTAGGGTGAATTTCCTATCTCCCATCCAGTCGTCAAGGTTCCTTTTGAAGAGGGCCAATGAGGCGCTCTGCTTGACATGTATGGGCAGTCTATTCCAGAGTATGGGAAGTCTCTATCCTTCCAGCATGTTTTATTTATCGTGATGACAAGGTTTAGATCCCTGGAGCATGTGGCTCTGAGGGATTGGGATTTCTTTAAGTGGAGCATGTCCAACAGCTCAGGGTTTGATATGGTCTTGTATGTTAAGCAGAGATTGCCTCTGACTAGACTAGATATGTCACAGAGTATAGCTGGAGTTTTTTTAGATGGTCAGCATAGGGTATCTGCTTTAGGCCTGTGTTTCTTTTAGTGAGGCATTTCTGCGGCCTTTCCAGCTGTTGCAGATGTCTTGTGAGGTACATACCAAATGGGGTGTTGTACTCTATAATGGGTCTAATGAGGAATGAGTACCGTGGGACAATGACCTCCTTTTTTCTGGATGAAAAGCCCTTAGTAATGAGGTGTGCCACATAGAAGGATTTCCTGACTGTTGTGGTGATGTGATTATCGAAGGCAAGACCACTGTCCACCTGCGTCCCTAGGTCTCTTATTACACTTTCGGTGTTTAGTGTACTGGCACATATGTGGTAATTCATGGGTACATGTTTTTTCCCAAAGGGGATAAATATACATTTTTTGGCATTAAGCTTGAGCCCATGTTTTTAAGGCCCTTTTGTAGAATATCCACATCATTTGGGGATTCAGTAATGGCTCCCAGTTTGCAGTCATCTGCAAACTTTGTTAGCCAGAGTCCCTTAGTGTTGGCCTGTACTTCAGAAAAGTAGATGCCAAACAAGAGCGGTTCCAGGACAGAACCCTGAGGTACTCCACTTGTCTGGAGCTGGATTTGGAGTCAGCTACTTTTACAGTCTGGGTTCTTTCAGTAAGCCAGTTGGCAACCCATTGAGTGACGTAGGGATTTATGCCCAGCTTAGTAAGTTTATGTATGATTCCAGAGTGGAGGATGGTGTCAAAGGCCTTAGTGAGGTCCAGATAAGCTGTGTGGACCACCTTACCCTCATCCACAGCTCTGGAGACCAGATCGGCCCTTCACGAACCCAAACTGAGTGGGGTCCAGTGTTTGAAGGTTGCCAATGCTTTTGTTTATAAGTTCCATGATAATGCGTTCCATGCCCTTGCAGATCAGGCTCATCAGACTAATGGGACAGTAGTTCCTGGGATCCAAGGTGGATCCCCCCCTTGTGGAGTGGGATAACTGTAGCTGTGTGCCACTCAGTGGACATGAAGCCTGAGGTGAGGCTATGATTAAACATGATACTTAGGTGAGGTGCCAGTTCATTTTGTAGTTCATGCAGTACTCAGCCCAGGATGTCATCTGGTTCCATGGAAGCTGTATTCTTAGGTTTGGAAAATATGGTTTCTACCTGTGTGGCCGTGATTACTGGAATTTGGCAATCTTTTGGTATTGAGATGGGTCCTTTAGGGGTGAGAGGGGGGTGAGGTTGGCATGAAATCGATCTGCTAGGATATTGGCAATTTCCTTGGGATCAGTATATTTAATGCCATTCTGTTGTAGCTCAGAGCAGATCTGAGCATTGCCTTTTAGATAATTGACAAAACTATAGAATGACTTGTGGTTGTCTTTGGAATCGTTTGCAATTTTATTTTCGTAACTAGCTTTGGAGGATTTTTCTTACTGAGGCTGGTAAGGGAGTTTTTTGCATCCTGGGATTTTCCTCTTTTCTGCTTCAGTTTCTTCCATCTGTTGTATAGTTTGTTTATGGCATAGGACCACCAGATTAGCTTCCTTTTTTTGAGGAGAATGTCTTGGTTCTATTTGGGATGGCACGATTCATGCACGAGTGGATGTGCTCGTCCAGTGCCTTAGTGTAGGATTCAGCAGTCGAACTTTCATCTCCGTCTGCATGGATGCCATGAAGTTTGTCACTTCCGACTTGAGTAGCATGAAGTTGGATTTGGAGAAGTTTTTTTATGGAGGTTTCCTTACTGGGGGCTGGGGTTGGGATGTGGATGTCAAGGGTGATTTGCTTATGGTCAGACCTGACCAATTTGGGAGTGACCACTGGTGTGGAGCATCTATCTCCCATGTTGGTAATGACCAGGTCTAGGATATTGGAGCCCCTGGTGGGACAATGGATTAGTTGATCCAGGGCGTTGGAATTTATGAATTCCAAGAACCGTTAGGAAAAGGTGTTGGTACCTGAGTAGTTTTCCCAGTTAATGGCAGGGTAGTTGAAATCACCCAGATTATTAGTGACCTTAAATTCTTTAATGCTTATTCTGAATATGGCATGAGTCCCTGTTTATTTAATGTTCTTAGTGCCCACCCCTGCATTGCACTTGGACGTACATCCCATTATATTTCATTCTGATGTCTTCTTCAGCATTTGATGATTGTAGCTCCATCTACTGGATGTCACAGGGCTTGGTGTAGGGACTCAGAAGGGGATGATTCTTCTTCTTTCCCAAAAATCTTTTTCTCTTCAGATTTTAAGCATTTAGAAGTTTCTACTGTAGAGAATAGGACACTGAATCTTTTTTTTTTTTCTGCGATTCTTTACCCCTACCCAGATCCTTTCTGTGAGGAGATCACCAGTGTGATGAACTCTTCTCTAGTGTGCTCATTGATCCCCTGTACTTCCCCTGAAAATACTTCTGTTTATGCCTGTAGCCATTAGGATCACTAGTCATTTTCTCATTGCAGCCATTCCTGAGAGAGATGACATGTTTGCTTTCTTAAACTTCCCTCATTTGTGTTTCACTGTAATGAAAGCGAGCCACTTGTAATACCAAACTAACTTCCTTGTTTTCAGGCATCCAGAGTTGGATTCTCTTATTTGTCTATCCAAGCCAAGTCTCCAACAATGTTTTCCACTACTACCAAAGAAAAACAAGCTTAGGGTTATGTTTTGGCATTGTTCACCCCCTTAGGTTTTTCAGCTTCTTAACTAACTTTTATCTATGTCGTACTTTCAGACTTCTTTGGTGGCCCACACCTTGGAAAGTTGTTCTGTGTCCCTGACTTGTACGAGTCTCCAGTTAGTTTCTTTATAAGAAAGCTTCTGATGGCCAATTATACATGTGATGGTGTAGAAACAATGGCCTGAATGTCTTCTTCAGGAATTTGTCTGAACAGAAGTGCCTTATTTATGTTTGTCTCTTTTCAGGATGCCTGCTACAGAATTCCCAGCCCATTTCACTGAAGTGAGAATTCTGAGATGAAGTTCCTAAAGTAAAAATATGTAAAACTCAATATACCAAGTGTACCAAACAGCGACATATAAAGTTTCTACAATGTAAACACTACACAGACCTGGGTGTATGTTTTAAGCACAGGTCTTGCATGTGATGGCTCTGTCTCTTCTGTCACCCCTGCTACTTAACATTTCTCCCTCCAAGGTCACTTGGCCTTAAGGTTAGTGCAGTCAGCTAGTTCAGGTGAACAAAAGTATTTTACACATTTTCGAGGTGGTGCAAACTCAGAGTGCTGATGTTTAAGTGTTGTTAGTGATGATTAAGTATAGTGCAGGAGAGCTTGCCACCTTGTGGTGGTTTCTTTTACAAGGCTGTGTTCTTCAGGACTATGTTTTCAGGCATGAATTCAGCATTGAGGATGTTGTGCTTTCATAGTTTTTAGTTTCACAATTTTTTGCTGCGGTGAACTGTGCTTGGTGATTCTGTATGACCAGAAGCCCTAGATGTCCATTTCAAGGATGAAGTATTTTTTGAACCTCTTCAAGAAGTTATTAGAGCTCTACATACAAGGAACAGAGTGGTGTCTCTATCAGATTGAGCATGTGTGTGTTCTTTAAGAAGGTGCTTTTATGCCATAGACTTTATGTTGAGTATCCGATTACCTCCCCAGCAGGGTTTTGATCACTGTGGCAGTTTTCATTTCCAGTGGGGCTTACCTGCCATGATACCCATACATCTGGCCATATTACAAGCCTCATGCTCCATTCTCGTGCACCATATGTCTGCTGTAATCACAAGCTGATTTCCTGTCACATTCATAGTGTTAATGTTTCTGTTTCCATAGGTGTCTTTGGATAGCTTCAGTACACATGAAAAGTATGATCTGATGTTGTCTTCTTCATTTCAGTAACCTGTGGGAATTGGTTCCAATCCTCGGAACTGATTGGCCACTTTTTTTTTTTTTTTTTTTTTTTACAGCTTGAGCTTCCTGACCTCAGCTCCTGTACCAACAATGCCCCACTCCCCCAATGTACTTCATATCTTGTTTGCCGCACTTTGCTTCAGTAGTATGTTTGCCTGGCTCTTGACCTTCCTCCGGTAAAAGTCGAGTTACTGGGGTTTTGTGAGTGTTTTTTCTTTCTCTTTTCCTTTATATTCTTCCTCTGCTTTTCAAGACCTATAGTTGTTCTTGCTGTAGTCACTTTCCTTAGTTTAAACTCAAGTCTTGTCACTGTTAGCTGGTGTCGCTTTCATGTTAACTTTGTATTGGAAAAACTCACTCTACCTCCTTTTGAGCCAACTGCAAGTGCAGAGTTGAAATTCCTTTCTTGGAAAACAGCCTTCCTTTTAGCCATCATTTCAGCAAAAAGGGTGTCTGAATTACAGGCCCTTATGGCAGTGAAGCCTTTCATCATCTTTCATGCGGACAGGGTGTCCTTCAGGACCAATCCCTTTTTCATGCCCAAGGTAGTATCCAGTGTGGCTCTTAATCAGTCCATTCATTTGCCAACCTTCTTTTCTAACCCACAGAACAAAGGGTAACGTATACTGCACTCCTTAGATGTGCACAGACAACTTAGATTTTACTTGGACAGGACTACACCTCTCAGGAAATCTGAACAGCTGCTGGTGGCATTTGCTGCAGGGTCAGAGGGGAAGGCCATTTCAAAGCAAACCATTTCTAAATGGATAGGCCATTGCATTAATTTCTGCTATAAGCACCATGGAAAACCTATCCCACAGGGGATAAGACCACATTCAACCAGGGCTGCATCTACCTCTACAGCCTTTCTCAGAAGTGTACCTATCGGGACATCCTAGAAGCTGCTACCTGGAGTTCTGTACATACTTTCACCAAGCATTACCATTTGCCAATTTTCTCTAAATCCAGAACTGGCTTTTCCACTGCAGTCTTGCAGGGCCTTATAGCTGGTCCTAATGCTATCTAATGTCTTCCTCCCATCCTTAGCTTTGGGAGTCTACCCAAATGTGAAGACTGCAACAGTGAAACACGAAGAGCATAGTACAGTTGTGTGCACTTACTATAAATGTAGATGTTCAAGTGTATTCACTGTTGCAGTCCTAGTTACCCTCCCTCCAGCTCCCTGACTTCTATTGGCTATACCTTTATTCTTGTGTACTATGTTTAAAGCTTTTTGGTGTATTTGCTTTTTTGTTGGAGGTGTAACCTTGTATATATAATTGCCTCCCATTATGGGGGCACCTGACATCTGGGGCAAGAAAAAACTGATGTAATGGCGTCGGCTGCATGCATTATACCCCTGACTTCCTGATGTCATGGAAGATGAGACAGCAACCGACGCAGGACCCAAAACTTTGATAATCAGGCAGACTGAGGGCTACTGCAAGCAGATAACCCAAATGTGATGACTGCAACAGTGAATACACTCAAACATCTACATTTATGGTAAGTGTACACAACTGTACTGTTTCTGTCATGCTCTGCTTCACCATTGCCTCCAACTGGCAAATAGTCTACTGTTCTGGCCCAGGGATAACCTGAAAAAAATTGTTACATTGCACCCTGAAAAACTTCACTTGCAGAATTTATTCCAAATGGCATCTTTAGGAATCTCTGTCTGCCAAATGGAGTACCAAAAGTAGTTAGGAATGAGGATTTGCAGTCCATCATCACCTGCCAAAATGAACTCTTTGTATCCCAAAATAGAAAATAGAGTGACATTCGGTATTAGAGCTGCAACTTCTTCAACTGTGCGCATTGGATGAAATGGTCTTTTTAATGCTTTCTTCAAATCTCTTGGGTTAATGCGTATTCTGATTTCATCTGAGCCTTTCTTGTGAGCAGCTGCCATGGACAATAACCATTCAGTTGGTTCTGTGACTGGACAAATCACACCTTGCTGCACCATTTTATCCAACTGAGCCTTTAATGTTTAACAAACTCCAGAGGTAGCAACAAGGTGAAGATATAAAATCTTTATTCCAAGTAAAACAAAGTGAGCGCTTTCGCGTTCAAACCAAATGCTTCTTCAGACATAACAGTAGCAAAAACTCAGTTTAAATATATATTTAAAACAGCTAATAGCATTGTCATGGTTCCATGATGTTCTTCATCTCACATTGCTGCAGTCCTAACACTTGGGGTAGTCCGCTGTCTCTCGGTCGGCCCGAATATCAGAGTATAAGGCTGACGTCGGTCAGGGCGCATTTGACTGACATCAGAACGTCAGGGTACAAATGCGCATGACCGACGTCATATCCTCAGTCTTTTTTGCCGCATGGTCCGATGCAGAAGCAGTGTTGCAAGTGCCGTTCGGCGTTCTGAAATTTTTCATTCGAGTTTCAGACCGAAGTCAGAGTTGGTTAAGTACCCGTTGGGAATATTTTGGTTTTTCTTGCCTCAGTGGTTTACGGATGTCAGAAAAAGTGAATAACTGTATTTCTTGTGGGAAACAGATAACGCATAGGAGTGACCACAATTTCTTTATACCTCGTTTGGGACCTGCGCACGGCGTTGTTGGGTGCGCTTTTGTGCTAGGGTTAATAAACGCACTATAAAGCGGAGATTGGATTGTGCCAGGTTGGTCTTTGGGAAGCGGTGCAATTACAAAATGCCGTCGGCTGCTCCGGCGGCTTCCTCAAAGAAGCGCAAGGACAAGGCAGTTAAACCTAGGTTAGAGGAGTCGTCCGAACCGGACGCCGGTTCTTTAGAGGCGTCAGTGGAACCGGTGGTTCCGACGGAGGCCTCTCTGGAGTCCCAGGGAGAAACTTTGATTTTACAGGATGTGGCCTCCCAGGAGGCAGGGCAGGCTGTAGGGGCTTCTCAGGTAACTGTACTCCCCTCCCTTCCTAAGGGGTCTAGGCCCTCTCTTTCTGCTTCCAAGGCTTCTCCTAGAAGCAGGTCTAGTTTAGCTTCTGTGGGTGTCACTCCCAGTTCTTCAGGTGCTGTGCCCAAGAAGCACATGCTCAAAATGGCAGAGGATTTAATTACTTTACTTAGAGGCTCTATGCCCCCTCCTGATAAGAGGCCTAGGATTGAACCAGTGTTGGGGGATTGGGAGCAGGCTTTGGATGTGTCTGAGTCTTCGGTTGAAGACTTGCAGGAGTATGCTCATTATTCTGATTCTGATGTGGATGATTCTACTCCTTCTGCTTCTCCTCCTGAGGATTTTTCTTTTTCAGAGACCCTTCACTCCATGAGAGAGCATTTTAAATGGGAAGGTCAGGACTTCTCTGATTCCAGGAAAAGGCTTAGGGAATTTTTGTTTTTACCCCAGCATAGGCCTTTGGCTATTCCTCCTGTTCTGAATGTGGTGGAAGATGTGTTTGCAGAGGCTTCTCTTAATCCTGATTCTTTGCCTCCTGCTCCTGTTAAACCTGATAGGTATTACAGGGTGCCTGAAGCTCATAAGTATCTTTTTAAAAGTCATAGGGCAGACCCAGAAACTGTTAGCCAGGGGCCTAAGGGTGTTAAGGCTTCTGTTGTCAAGAATCCGGTTCCGGCAGATAAAGAGGCCAGGGCCTTGGATAGATGGGGAAAGAAAGTTTATACTTCTTCCACTCTAGCCATGAGAGCTTTGAATTGCCAGTTTCACATGTTGAAATATCAAAATTATCTCCTTTCTCAGTTGAAATCTAAGGTTGATGCTCTGGCGGAAGGTATTGATTGTAAAGAGTTACAAGATTTAGTGCATGTTTCTGAACAGGTGGGTAAGCACTCTTTGCAATGTGGTTTTGATGCTGTACAGGCCTCGTCTAGGGTAGCTGCCACTGGGTCAGTTCTTCGCAGGCATGCTTGGCTGCGGGATCAAAATTTATCTGACCATGTTAAAACTAGGATTTTGGATGCCCCTTTGCAATCTGATGTCTTGTTTGGTTCCCCTGTTGAGGCAGTTTTAAAGAAAATGGAAGATAAGGCTAAGTCTATGCAGACTGTTAAAGAATTTTTGCAGGTTCAGCCTCCAAAGTTTAGTAGAAATTGGCCTTCTAAGGGGTGGACGTATCCTTCTTATGATTCCCAGTCTAGGGGTAGATCTAGACGTGGCAGGGGCAGAGGTCAGGGCTCTTTCAGGCCTAGAACAGGGAGTTCCCCTGCACAGTCTTCATGTGAGGGCAGGGGTCAGTCCTTTCGTAAGCAAACCCAATGACCTACCTTTTCAGCTGCCAGAACCTTCTCGCCTGGCAGCACCTTTGGGAGGAAGGTTGGCACTTTTCAGAGAAAATTGGAGTTTGATTACCCAAGACAGATGGGTATTGGATATCATACATCACGGGTACAGGTTTTATTTCCATACCTTGCCTCCTTTCAAAGGCATGCCAGACGTTCCTCCTCAACAAAGAATAGAGGCTCACAAGCAAATCTCTCTGTTACTTTACATAGGGGCCATACAACCGGTTCCTATGCCAGAAAGGGGCCTAGGATTTTATTCTCGCCTGTTCCTTGTACCAAAAAAGGGGAACACGTGGAGACCAATTTTGGATTTGTCTATCCTCAACACTTATCTGGACATTCCCAAGTTCAAAATGTTGACATTACAACAGCTTTTACCTCTGCTGGGCAAGGATCACTGGATGGTAACTTTGGATCTCAAGGAGGCTTACCTTCATGTTCCTATCAGGCTAAGTTGCAGGAAGTATCTGCGTTTTCGGACTGGGACTTCTCACTATCAGTTCTCTGCATTGCCCTTTGGCTTATCTACTGCGCCCAGAGTATTTACGAAAGTTCTGGCTCCAGTGATAGCTTTCTTCAGGCTGAAAGGAATACAAATCTATCCTTATTTGGACGATTGCCTGATTCTGGCTCAAGAAAGGGACGAGCTTATTCTTCATTTGGAATATGTGATAGCAGTGCTAAGATGCCTGGGGTATTCTGTGAACGAAATAAAGTCCAGTCTAGTACCCTCTCAAGACATGTGCTTTCTGGGTGTGAGACTGAATACAGCATCCCAGATGGCCTTTCTAACCCCGGACAAACAAAAGAATCTTTCCCTTTACTTCCATCATCTATCTCTTCAGTCCGGGCTGACTGCAAGGACAGTCCTTCAAGCCTTAGGGTTCATGGCATCTTGTATTCTGGTGCTTCCCAATGCCAAACTACATATGAGGAAGTTACAATGGTATCTCAAAATGTATGGACACAGCACTGCCAGGATCTGGACACTGTCATTCCAATAATACCTTGCATTCAAAAGGAATTTTTGTGGTGGGCTCAGGAATGTCACCTAAACAAGGGACTCTCTGTGACCCGGCCAGAGGCGAGTCAAATTTTAACGACAGATGCCTCGGACACAGCTTGGGGAGCTCATCTAAACGGAAAGTGGATACAAGACAAGTGGCCTGTCAGACTACAGCATCTACATATCAACTTGAAGGAGATGTTAGCAGTCCAGTTTGCATTAATAGCTTTCAAGGATTTACTTCTTCCAGGGCAGGTGTTGATTCTAACAGAAAACACAACTGTCATGTGGTACATCAACAAGCAAGGGGGAACACATTCTTATCCTCTATGCAGGCAAGCAATGATTTTGTGGGAGACTGCTCTCAGTTTACAACTAAGTCTTCAGGCAAGGTTTCTGCCAGGAGCACAGAACTCCTTAGCAGATATGTTAAGCAGACAAATCATGGATCCCCACAGTGGAAACTGGATCTTCATGTATTTCAGAAATTGACAGTGTCCTGGGGAACTCCAGACATAGATCTGTTCGCTTCTCCACTAAACCACCAGCTGCCAAAGTTTTGCACAAAGAGGTTTCATCCCACAGCTTGGAAAGTGGATGCTCTTTCTTTCAGTTGGAAAAATCTTCATGTGTATGCCTTTCCACCTCTGCCTCTCCTCCCAAAGGTACTTCTGAAGGTCAGACAGGACAAGCCAAGGATGATTTTGATAGCTCCAGATTGGCCTCGACAGCACTGGTACCCATTACTGAGAAGTCTGGTACGGAAGCCTCCATGGCCTTTGCCTTTGATTCCACATCTGTTGTCCCAGGAGGACAGTCATTTGCTCAATGTCAAACTTCGCTCTCTTCACCTAACAGCCTGGCATATTCTGTTTTAAACCATAGAGGGTCTCAACTTCCACAACAAGTTTTGAATGTGATTTTGGAAGCTAGAAGGCCTAGTACAAGGAAAGTGTACGCAGATAAATGGAAGAGATTTTTGTTTTGGAGTGCAGCTAAGGATTTGGATGTTTCTGAGCCTGATTTAAGTGTGGCTCTTCAATATCTTACTGAGTTATTAGACAAAGGTTTGTCTTTCTCTTCTATTAAGATTCATGCTGCAGCAATTTCAGCTCACTACGACTGTGACCCACCATTGTTTTCTCATCCTTTGTTCAAGCAATTTCTTAGAGGGGCAAAGAATATAAGACCCCACGAAGGGCTCCCACTCCTGCTTGGGATCTCAATTTTGTGTTGGAGAAACTCACTCTACAACCTTTTGAGCCTGCAGCTACTGCTGAGTTGAAATATTTGTCATGGAAGACTGCTTTTTTGTTGGCCATTACCTCTGCAAGAAGGGTTTCTGAATTGCAGGCCCTTATGGCAGTTGAGCCTTTCTTAATTTTCCATAAGGATAGGGTATCTTTACGTACTAATCCTTCCTTTATGCCTAAAGTGGTTTCTAGTGTGGCTTTAAACCAAACTATTCATTTGCCTACTTTTATGCAAATCCCCAAAATAAAGGGGAAACGATTTTGCACACTTTAGATGTACACAGGCAGTTGCGATATTATTTGGACAGAACTAAAGGGTTCAGAAAATCTCAGCAGTTATTAGTTTCTTTTGCTTTGTGCTCTCAGGGTAAGCCCGTGTCAAAACAAACTATTTCTAAGTGGATTGGATTTTGCATTGCTTTCTGTTATTCCCATCATGGCAAGGAGATTCCAGCTGGGATTAGGCCTCATTCCACTAGGGCTACTGCCACTTCAACAGCCTTTTTGAGGGGGGTGGCAACTAAGGATATTTTGGAGGCAGCCACTTGGAGTTCAGTGCATACCTTCTCTAGGCATTACCACCTTCCATTGTACTCTAAATCCAGGGCTGGTTTTGCCACTGCTGTGTTGCAGGGCATTTTGGCAGCTCCTGCTTCATCATAGTTTAGCCATCCTCCCTTACCTCTGCTTTGGGATTCTACCCAAGTGTTAGGACTGCAGCAATGTGAGATGAAGAACATAGTACAGTTTTGTACCTACCATAAATGTAGATGTTCGAAGATCCACATTGCTGCAGTCCAATTTACCCTCCCTCCTTCCCCTCTGTAGTTTGAGGTGGTTGTGTGGGTTGGGCTATCCATCAGAGGTATATTGTGTATATTGTATATATTGTATATATTGTACATAATTTTGGTGTTAGGTTGGTTGGTTGTTTTGCTGTTGTCTATGGGTTTTGACCTTTCTTTTTAGGGTCTTCTGACATCTGGGGCAAGAAAAGACTGAGGATATGACGTCGGTCATGCGCATTTGTACCCTGACGTTCTGATGTCAGTCAAATGCGCCCTGACCGACGTCAGCCTTATACTCTGATATTCGGGCCGACTGAGGGACAGCGGACTACCCCAAGTGTTAGGACTGCAGCAATGTGGATCTTCGAACATCTACATTTATGGTAGGTACAAAACTGTACTTTTTCATTTGTTCTTTTGGCCACAAGAACACATTCCCCTTTAAAAAGTCCTGGCAATCTTGCTCTAATTTTTTTTTCTTTTTCAATTGCATTAATTTATTTTCCATCAAAGAAATATTAGCATTCAAATCACCAAGAAATTTATGGAGTTTCTCAATAGACAACAATGTAGCAATTTCTTCCTGCAAACGAACAGCAGCTGTTGTTAGTTCAATTTCAGGGTTCATATAGTGCTCAGTTAATAACTTGATGTAACCAAAGCTAGTGTCTAGATTGAGTCTCTGCTACTTGGTTAATAGAATAGGAAAGGTTGTACCATAGGTGGGCATCTTTAAAATGCGGAGCCCGCTTGGTATAACCTTAAAGCAAAGGCAAGCTTCCATATGTTTGCATTGCTATTGAATATTTTTCAAATTCTGTATCTTGGTCTCTAATTCTCTTGTCAGTCTTAAAATAGAAATATTTTTATCGGAGATAGACATGTCACCTGTTTCTATTCCAAGCCCACTTCTCCTGAAGCCTAAGAGCGTATTGCTTTCAGCATGTAGAAGACTTCTAAAGCCATCAGTCTCATTCCCTTGATTTGGTAAACATGGATCATAGTCCAATTCTGATGCTATACCTTTAGCCATGTCCCTTGCACTTACATAACAGAAGTCCTAATGCAAACAAAGCAGTGCAAGGATAAAGTACCTCAGTGAGAAATATATATCCGATGTGTAATTAACTCCACAGGTAGCAACAGGGTGAAGGTATAAAATCTTTATTCCAAGTAAAACAAAGTGAGCGCTTTCGCATTCAAACTGAATGCTTCTTCAGACATAACAACAGTAGCAAAATCTCAGTTTAAATATATTCAAACATCCTGATAGCTCCATTATCTAATTAAGATTTAAAGCAGCAATACCAACATTTAAAACAGCTAATAACAAAGTCAAAGGCAAAACCAATAACATCTACAACACTTATTTACATGAGACTTTTGTAATATATTGTATATAATGAATAAAACTGCCTTTGTTTTGAAACTAAAATCATTATTGGCTAAAAATATTATAATCATTGAGGAAGTGGTCTGTCTAATAAAAATGGGGCAAGGGATACCCTGTCATTCCGGCCATAATTCTTGTCAGCCTGTAACCTGATGATCCACTTAATCTCTATGCACTCTGTAGTTTTTTACCTTCCCTAACTTAATATATTATATAGCTGATAGGAATATTAGGTTAGGGAATGTAAAAAAAAACTTAGACCACTTACTCATCGATTTATAATATTTTTAGCCAATAATGATTTTAGTTTCAAAACGAAGGCAGTTTTATAAGTGCTGTAGAGGTTATTGTTTTGCCTTTGACTTTGTTATTAGCTATTTTAAATGTTGGTATTGCTGCTTTAAATCTTAATTAGATAATGGAGCTAGCAGGATGTTTGAGTATATTTAAGCTGAGTTTTGCTACTGTTGTTATGTCTGAAGAAGCATTCTGTTTGAACGCAAAAGCGCTCACTTTGTTTTACTTGGAATAAAGATTTTATGCCTTCATCTTGTTGCTACCTCTGGAGTTCGTTACACATTGGATATATTTTTCTCACTGAGGTACTTTATCCTTGTACTGCTTTGTTTTTATTAGGACAACTGAGCCTTTACTTTATCTTGCATAGCTATTGGAAGTCTTCTTGTTGGCCTGACCACTGGAGTGATCTCTAGGTTTAACTTCATGAAATAGACAACTGGAAGCTTGCCCAATTTATCATCGAAAACATAGGCATACTCTGAGAAAATGGCTTTGGAGAAGTTGGAACGCAGAGCTGCACTTACATGATGAACAACTTTAGCTAAAGAAAGCAGATTCATTCTTAAACTGTCTTTGAGACCCAGTAAAGATTGCACTGGCCTTCAGACTACGTAAAATAACAAGTAACAGTTTTTGTCCAACTAACACAAAAGTATCACTGAACCTTCGGTGTGAATTTCTTCACCTCCATAAGCAGCAAGTCTCACACTACTGGTTACATTGAGTTGTTCGCTAGTTCTTACTTTTGCAAAAGTGTCCGTGATATAACATTACACTTTGACCAAGTGTCTACTTTGAGCTCTGCGGATTTTTAATTAACCCGGACTGTACAAAACACTTCACTTCTTGTCAGTAAGTTTACTGCATCAACTCTTTCACCAAGCACTGATACACCATCTACATAGAAAGCTGTTTCAGCTCTACTTGATCAACTTGTGTTTTTGCGCAACTTTTCTTTACAACTGTGTGAGGCTTGCTTGATTTACAAAACATTTGGAAAAGGTTCCATTTTTTACACTTTTGACATTGCTGACCAAATGCTAAGCACTTCTCTCTTTTAGACTCATGATTTGCACCACAGTTGCGACAGTTAACAATAAAGCTAGAATTGAGTTTTGCTGATTCACTTTTGTGTTGCACTGAGCTGACACCGGAGCTTGCACTTTTCCTGAAACTTTCTGGAAAACCTCATGGCTTCTTTGGAAATCCTGTAGCTGCCACGTGCTTAGGCCTGTTCTTGTTTGTCACGTGTTGCATACTGTCTACATGTGCTCTGGAGCCAACTGAACCCATGCTTTCGTCACTCGCAAGTATACTTGTGTGTTTTTCTGTCACCTCATGGATTTGACAAGTCTGTATGGCTTTACTCAATGTTATATCACTGTAACAAAGTAAATCTTTCTCACAGCAGCACTATTAATACCCCAAACACACAAGCCTGTCCTTTATCAGCTCATGAATGTCACCAAGTGCAGTACGTTAATTATTACAAATAACCAAAAAATAAAGCTAACGTACTAAACAACGAGGGTCACCATGATTTAAGCCACTCCTTTAATAAATCAAACTGGATTTGATTTTACTTTAATTTATTAAAGGAGTGGTTTAAATCTTGGTGACCCTCGTTGTTTATTGCATTAGCTTAATCAGCTCATCTTTTAGGTCACCAAACCGACACATCTTAGCTCTGTTTCTCAAGTCAAGTTATAGAAGCTGCAGATATTTCCCCTGGTTTCTGATCTCTTGTGTAAAACAAATGCCTCTCTAACGTAACATACATCTGGGGGTTGCGCATCTCTCTAAATTTGCACTTCATACACTTGGGGTCTTCCCTTATTCAGCTTGTACAACAATATGGTGGTCTGCACCTTCTCCTTCATATACTGCTAGTGCATACACAAATGAACGCCCTCTTTCTATGGCCGCTGACCCTGCTAGGATTAGCAAAATGAATGTCCTGGTGCATGCATCTCTATCTGCATAAGCTGCTGGTATGAAAATGTCATACTCTTGCTCAAATGTTCTCCAGTTCTCTGCAACATTCTGATCAAACACAAGTGATAGGGGGTTTCAAAATTCGTCTGCCGTATTAAAACATACCAGTGAAGGGTTTTTTTTGCAAATAAGCATGAATAGACACACACACACACACACACACACACACACACACACACACACACACACACACACACACACACACGCACACACACCTTTGTGCCTTGAACTTGTATTCTCATTAGTCTGAATTATGCGAGTGAATGAACTTGTAGTACTTTCGAATAACTGGACTTTGTGAAATAAACTTCTCGGGCTTTTTGATACTTTACTGAACTTTGCAAAATAACTTTTCGATGCTTTCGGAATATTATCGGTAAAGGCAGGAATACTAAAGTAATTTACCATCATTTTGTTATACTTTCGGAATTTTATCGGTAAAGGCAGGAATACTATGGTCATGCAGCATCACTTGTTAACGTCGTTACTTTATGAAACATTCGAGAACTTCATGGTGCAACTGAATATCTCATGAGCACTGTAATATCATCTTTTGCAAGAAAACACCTCTTGCAAGTGAAAGAAACATGTCAAGCAACTACACAATGCGAATAAATCAAACCTCTCTTGCCCAAAACACAATAGCTTTCGAAGTACTTGTATTTTGCGAATAACTGCATACAACAATACTGAAATGTCCCCAAAATGGTGGTACCTTTCTAGGAAATGCTTTACAGTACAAGAAGCACTCTGTAATGGTGGCACTTTGTGAACAGACACATCCAGCATAAGAACTTTTTGAAATAGCTGTACTTTGAATGGATTGCATAAAATAGTTGCACTTTACAGACAATGAACTCTTCAAAATACATGCACAGTACTAAGCACACACTGTAATCCCTTTTACACACTCTGAGATGCTTTGAATAACTTTAGCTATGCCCTTGGTGCAATACAAAGTCGTAGTTATGCCCAAACACTTGCAGTCAACTGGCTTTATTTTGCTTAATGTGCCCTTTTTCTTTTCTTTTAAGCCCTTTTTATAGCCAACATACTTTTCTTGTGCTCATTTTACTCTAAACATGCCCAGCTTTGCCTCAAACACACTTGTTTTGCTTTAAACATACTTGTTTTCTGCTTTACAGTTAATTGTTTCATTGAATACTTTTATCTTAAACATTCTCTTTCGTTAACAAACTTTTCATACTTTCCACTTGCCTGATAATGCAGTTTGTGCCCCTGTAATGCCCCTTTATTGTCTTTGGCATTGAGTAAATAATTTGTTTTATTTTTCATTACTTTTGATTCCTTCTGGCAGTGTTTGTGCTCTTTTCTCTCTGTTTTACCTTTGCTGTCATCTTTACATCTCATGGCTCGGAGTATTCTTCTCCCTTTCATCCCACTTATGACACCATGTCGCTTTTGTATTAGGACACAAATAAACAAATCTTCATGCAGCTTTATTATATACAAACACATTGCTATTGTTGACTATAGACTGTAACGTAGATAATTTATTTACAACTAATGACTATGATCATGCATTATTACTCCTTAGCTGCTGTTTCAAAATGGCACTAAGGTTGTGCATGTGTGCGGGTTATATACATGCACTTATAGCCTCGCATGTATCTTAAAGATACAAGCACACACACTTTACACTCTGATCAACACCTGGGTTTCATTGCAGTTAGTTCTCTAAAGATCTAGTAGTTAGTTCTTTAAAGATGTCAGAGAAACCTCAAGGTTTTAAAAACTGCTCTTCCTGTGGGTAGAAGATTCCCTTGTCTGACTCCCACAGTGATTGTGTTTATTGCTTGGGCCTACTCATCTTGAGGCCCCTTGCATTATTTGTAAGGTCTTCCACCCCTGGGCTCTGGCAGACGGGAGTAGTAAGCTGGTCCTTAAAGGTTTGCTGCCTCCTCCTACCATCTTGGGGGGTACAGTCAATGTCAGCGGCTCAACGACCTCGTAAGAGGCCATACGGCACCCTAGAGAGCAGGAAGAGTTCCCCCATGCGTTCATCCTCGGAGCCGCCCAAAAAGGCTCTGAAGTTGTCAGAACTGACCTGGTCGACACTGAGCTTGGTTCCAACCTCTTCTCCTCCACCCCGGTCACCCTCTCTTGTCCTGGTGCAAAGTGACTTGCCACCGGCTCCTACTGTGTCAGTGCCCTGCTTGACTTCAACAGTACAGGTTCTGAGGTCTCAGTCCTGATCATCCAAGAGATCCTTGAGACCCCAGTTGGCAGCATCTTCCAGGTCTTCCTGAAGCCTTTCCTACAAGGGCATTGGCAGAATGATGAGGCAGTTCCTCAAGGAATCTGGGGCTTTTTTCTACTCTGTCCACATCTGGATCTCTTAGAGGTTCAGCGTTCTGTCCATACTTCTCAACTGTCCAGATTTTTGCACAATGTCCACATTTTTGCCTCATATTTTTGGTGGTCTGTTCCTCATAAAATTTGTGGTTTTCTGGCAAATTACTGAGGACTGAAGGCACTAAATAATGACATGTAATTTAGTTTCAGACTTCATATCATTCAGAAAATGCATGTCTACACAAATATTATTATTCTAGCAACTTTCTAATTTTATAAGAGCAATATTTAAAATTTGTCCCTATTTTTGGGACTTTTCTCCCGCATTATTTTAGGCCTTTTCCACATTTCTTGTGTTAAGAAGTTGACAGATATGGTTCTCACCTGTGGCTCCTTCTCCGATCCACCCCTCAGCTACAGAGTTCTTCACTCCCATTGGTCTGTGCAGCCAAGGCGTCTGTGCTGACAGAAATCTCCTGTTTGTCTTCAGTTTCCCCGACCTGCTTGGCTGAGATTCTGTGTGTGTCTCGGAGCCATAGGGTCTTTTTCTGCTCCGGGGAGATGAAGTTGACTCCGAAGCATTCAGATCCTTTGCTTCTCCTAGGAGCTTCAGCCTTTGATAGCTCAGCTCTGACTCCCCCATTTGGAGCAGGAGACTTGAGCTCTCTGCCAGATGTCCACTCTGGTGGCTTCAGCCCCGGTGGGGCAACTGTCAGTTACTCAGAGCCATTTGGCTTTCAAAGTGGTGTAAAGGGTTGTGTCCTATCCTGGGAGACTCTCTGCCACAGTACCCCCCCACCCATTCTGGTCTGATGATCTCTGCCACGTGTACAGCTGGTCCCCCAAAGCCTCCACTCTCTCCCTATGGTGGAACCCCAGGCATCTTCTGATACTTCCCCGGAGCATCCCACCAAGGAGGTCCCTCAGAAGAGGCTGTGTAAAAGGAGACACATTGATTCCCCTACTGAATCAGTTACCATGGACACAGATTTAGAGGAAGGAATGGTCCCCAAAGTCACCACCCAAATGAGGTCTCCTTTGGAGACATTTTAGAAATCCTGTTTCAGAGGGGTGGTTGGTCATCCCAGAACCCTTTCACGGAGGAATTGGTGTTGTGGGAGGCTTTTGGGACAGGCCCATCTACTACCTGGGTGCCCCTCCTGGCTGACTTACTGATGCAGCAGGTGTCATTCAGGGCTTGGAAGGAACCAGGCAAAGTAGAGCCAATCCCAAAACGACTGGGCAAGATTCTCAGAACTCTAGCAGATAAGTTGTTTTGGACCAAGGATATCCCAGTAGATGCCATGGTTGTTGCGGCAGCCACCAAGAGGCAGTTTGCCCAGGAGAGCTCCTCTGTCCATCTCCCAAATAGAGAATATTGGGCACTGGACAGACTTGGCAAAGGAGTTTATGCCTCTTCCACATTCACCTTGAGGGAATTAAACTATTTGTCTCACTTTGAGGCTACAAAGGGACTTAGTAAACAAACTTTCTAGCTCCAAGAGTCCATGTCCGCCAAGGATCAGAAAATCTTTTCCTCCAGGCTGGCCAACTTACAGTCACTAGCCAGTGTTTCCATGAGGTTGATTTCCCATGCTGCAGAGGGTACCTCAAGGGCTGCCTGTTCAGGCATTGCTATGAGGCATCATGCCTGGATGAGGCTGTGTGATTTTGTGGAGCCTTTTAACGCCACCTTTGAAGGCTCCACCTTGTTTGGACCAACTGTTTGTGAGACTCCCTCTCAGAGTGAGAAGGATGGAAAGACCTTGACTGCCATTGGAATACATTTCTCTTCCCCACAGAGGACCTTCTCCAGGAACCAGCATGGGAATAAGAAAATGTAGTCTTGAAAGTCGCACAGTCCTTTTCAGGACACTCTGAGAGAATCCCCCCCCCCCAGTGCAGAGGAGTGAATAATCAAAGTGGAAGATGGCACCCACGTGGCTGAGGGGCTTCGCAAAATCAGGGGTCACGGGAAACCTCTTGGAGCAAGCCCTTCCAGTGATCTGAACAGTTGCCCGACTGTCCTCCTGTGAAGATAGTCGGGGGGCAATTCTCCTTGCACCCAGAAGTCTGGGAGGCCATCACAAGCGATAAATGGGTGTTAAGGATCATATCTAGAGGATACTTCATTCCGTTTCTGGAAATTCCCAAGAAAAAAAATGATACCTTCCAGATGTTTCACCCAATCAGAGGGAGTATGCGGCCCAGGAAATAGAAACACTTGCAAAAAAGTAATCCAAGAGATTTCTTCCCCAATCAAGTTGGATCGGGCTTTTACTCCAGATTCTTTTAGTACTGAACAAAGACATGGGACTTAGACCTGTTCTGGATCTGACCTCTGTGAACAAATTGGTAAAGCACATGAAGTTCAGGATGGTCAGAATCCAGTCCATCCTGCCTCTCTTGAAGGCAAATGAATGGATGTGCTCTATGGACCTGAAGGATACGTACTACCATATAAAAATGGACAGATGGATGCTGCAGGCAATTGCTATATTTCAGGCTTAGGCTTGGAGCCAGTCATTACTAGTTCAGGTCACTCCTGTTTAGTCTCACTACAGCCCCGAGGGTGTTCACCAATTGCTTGGCAGTAGTAGCAGTGCATCTCAGACTGCAGGGTTACCACATTTTCCATTTCTGAATGACTGGCTTATGACAGCTTCAACCAGGCATCTACTCATTCAAGCCAGAGACTATTTACTACAGCTGGCCCCAACTCTAGGGATAACTATCAACATGCAGAAATCACAGTTGGATCTGGTTCAAGTTGTAGATTTCATTGGGGCTTGTCTGAATACAAGGATATCCTGTACTTATCTGACGACAGACAGGGTAATGAATCTAAGAAGTCATATCAGACAAATTCTAACCATACCTCAGCCTCCAGCCAGTTTAGTTCTCAGGGCATTGTGTTCAATGGCAGCCATGATAATTCTTCTGCCCATGGCTCGTTTCCACATGAGGCTGTTTCAGTGGACGTTGGCAGTTCAATGGTCACTACTTAGGAATCCTCTCAGTCTTCCCATAAAACTGTCATGAGTGTGCAAGGAAGCTCTGCTTTGTGGGTTCACTCCACAGATGTTACTCAGGGATGTCCATTCATCCTTCCATCCCCAAATGCCACGTTGACCATTGACACCTCACAGCTGTGGGGGGTATTGTGTGGGTCGAGCAGTCCAAGGCACGTGAACGTCCCAGGAGACCAAGATGCATATCTGTGTACTGGAGATGAGAGCAGTTCTTCTAGCATTTCATGAACTAACTTGACAGCTTTCTATCTCTGGGTACTATTGCAATTCAAACGTACAACATGTCAGTAGTTTGATACATCAACAAACAGGGAAGAACCAGGTCCTACTCCCTGTGACGAGAAGTAATGAAGGTTTGGCAGTGGGCAGTCTCTATCAACCACTTTCTGGTAGCAACGGATGCCTCATGACTGGTTTCTGAATCAGTCATTGGCAGAGATGATCTTTCACAAATGGGGTCTCCCCTGCTGAGATCTGTTTGCATCCTTTCAACAACAAATGCAACAGGTACTTTGCCTTGATCCCTGCTGAGAGACATTGACCCAGGGATGCTTTTGTCCATGCTTGGCCCTTCAGTCTTTTCTATTCCTTTCTACTACTAATTCACAATTTCTTACAGAAAGCCTTCAGGTGGCAGAGCAAAGTAATCCTCATTGCTCCCTTTTGGCCTTGACAAACCTGGTTCACCTTCCTTTGGTCACATCTGGTTTGCCCTCTGATGAGGTTGGATCCGGTCTCAGATCTGCTCTCTCACCTTTCAGGGCATCCCCATCAGGGCCAAACAAAGGCAGATAGATGGAGCAGTGGCAATTGTACTTGACTTTTTGGCTTCCTTTTTCTGTGGTGGAGCTAGTTATTCTACTGTCAAAGTCCAGTTAGCAGCTCTATCCAATATTCATTTTGGCTTTGATTCCTTATCCCTTGCTTCTTCTAAGCTTTGTAAAGCTTATCTTAGGGGCATTTTCCTGCTCCTGCCTGCAGCGAAAGATAGCCAAATATTTACTTCAGTTACTGCTGCAGTACCAATAAAGGACTCCCAGTCGATCAAATTTAACACTTTAATATCCAATAAACTATGCAAGTTTAAAGGATTTAGCGCTTTCGTTTCTAACACACTAGAAACGTTTTGAGAATCAAATGACATTAAATCTAAAGCCATTTAAATACACCCAGCACCTCTCTGATTGGCTGTTACATAAAAAAAATATTACATTTTTAAAAAGGCAACACAGACTTGAAAATATGTTTAAAAATTTATTTAAAAATTCAAAAATTTCACATGTAATAACATTTTACACATATATGTATAAAAACTTATAAAACACTTAAACAAGAAACTGGATGTTGTTCTATGTTAATGTTAGTATCTGCTCTTAACGTAAGAGCTGGGGCTGGTGAAAGGTGGTCATTCAATCCAGGGGGGGGGGGGCAGGTATCAAGTTGTAATTGCCAAGTAAGTTTTCTAAATTCTTGCTTAGATTCCCAGTCACCTCCCCTTTCTTGTTGAGCAACTTTATTTTATCTATAACCCAAAACTTATAGTCTTCTTTGGGACACTGCAGACAGCGTCTATAAAGGGCATTGGTGTCCTTTTTCCGGTTATACCATATGTATGCTCGTACACCCTCTGCCTCAATGTACGTTCGGTCTTGTCCACGTAGTAGGAACCACATACCTTACAATGGTCTAAACAAATCACCCGTTTGGTATGGCAGTTGTAACCCAAAGTCCATAAGAACTATATGAACCCCCCCCCCCCAGCGGTGGTGGTGCTGCGGTAGCGTTGTCGCCTCACAGTAAGACGCTGTTCGGTTCGATTCTCAGCTAGAGTGTCTTCAGCATGGAGACATGCGTGAAGGGGCGTACCTTCGTTGAAGGTTGTGCGTCAGTGCTGGTTACTCGGCATGTAAAAATCAACTACCAATCATTAGCGGACCGGAGTTCCGCTGTGGGGACCCCTAACCGGGAAAAGTCAAAAGAAACAACAACCCCCACATACTAAAAGATTCATGGGATTTTTTGTACAAGATAGGACAAGTAGAATTTAACAATGACTGTTTGTTTATAACCATCGATGTCAAGGACCTATTTTCAGTTATTCCCTACGATAGAGGTCTGCAATGGTTTGAAGAAATGTTACTGGAGTTTGAATTTTTGCAACACTCTGATTTTAAGACCATCCTAGAAAGCATGGAACTGGTATTAAAAAACAATTTCATATATTTCCAGGGTGATTTATACCATCAAATGGATGGGGTTTCTATGGGTGCGGCATGCACACCCATATTTGCAAATATTGTCCTGTTATACTGGGAAAAACATTTTATTTTTGAGTCACAGTACAAAGATTACATCAGGATTTACTTCAGATTTTGGACAACATTTTTATTTTGTGGAAAGGGTCCCCATAAAATATAGAAAGTTTCAGAGAATATATAAATAACACCACAAAGTGTTTGAAGTTCACACGTGAAACCAGAGAAATCAAAGTACATTATCTAGATGTGACCATTATGAAGGACAATTCTAATGGGAAATCTATTTCAAAGCTATGTGGAAAGGAATGTTTCTCAAACTCATATCTTTATTATGAAAGTAACCATCCTTACAAACAAAAGAAAAGTATAGTGAAAGGACAAATGATATGGGCAGCCCGTATGACTTCTAATAAAGATGACTTGGTGAAAGAACTTGATTATATTGAGGGAATGTTCTGTGAGGGGTATATCCCGACAGTGTAGTTAAAACTATCAAAGAAGAAGTTCTAAGGGGATGGGGAAATAAATATATACCCTTATTAAACTATAAAAGTAACAATAACAACAGAAACAAGGACCAAGGATCAGTTAAGAGAGACACAGATGTATATATTTAGTGTTGACATACAACCAAGATACTAAGCGGATTCAACACATTGTGACAAAAACCTGGAAGATGTTTTCTGTTATGCCTAACAAGCCCAGGGTATTTTCTAGACCACTAAAGTTTGGGTTCAGGAGAAACCCCAATCTAAAGGATATTTTTGAAGGGGGAAATGTAAAACCTGTCGGCACAATATTAGGATCATATAAATGTGGTATGTGTGGTCAATGCTTATTTATGTATAACCAAAACACACTTAAATTGGATTCCCCAAAAGTCACTTTTTACCCACAGGTGCGTTTCAACTGCCATACCAAAGGGGTGATTTATTTAGCTCATTGTAAGGTATGTAGTTCCTACTATGTGGGGAAGACCGAACGTACATTAAGGCAGAGAGTGTATGAGCATACATATGATATAAACCAGAAAAAGGACACCAATGCCCTTTATAGACACTGCAGTGTCCCCAAGCAGCCTATAAGTTTTGGGTTATAGAGAAAGTTACTCAACAAGAAAGGGGAGGTGACTGGGAATCCAAGCTAGAATTTAGAGAACTTATTTGGCAATTACAACTTGATGCCTGTGTCCCCCCTGGATTGAATGACCACCTTTCACCAGCCCCAGCTCTTATGTTAAGAGCAAACAGATACTAACATTAACATAGAATGGCATCCAGTTTCTTAAGCGTTTTTTAAGTGTTTTCTAAATTTTTTTATAGATATGTTTATGTGTAAAATGGTATTACATGTGAAAATTTTGAATTTTTAAACATATTTTGAAGTCGGTGTTGTCTTTTGAAAATTTTAGTATGTTTTTTATGTAACAGCCAATCCGAGAGGTGTTGGGTATATTTAAATGGCTTTAGATTTAATGTCAGGTTATCCTGAAGAAGTTTCTGGTGTGTTTGAAACAAAAGCGCTAAATTAAATCCTTTAAGCTTGTATATTTTATTGGATATTAAAGTGTTGAATTTGATTGACTAGGAGTCCTTTATTGGTACTGGAGCAGCAACTGAAGTGAATGTTTGGTTATTGGTGTCTTTACACTTCAGTATTTCACTTGAATTCTTGGTGGATCTGCAGTGAAAGACCTACTCCACCGTGGGATCTCACGATGATTTTGCAAGCTTTGGTTCACCCGCCCTTTGAGCCTGCAGCTACTGCGATTTGAAATTCCTTTCTTGGAACACTGTCTTTCTAGTAGCTATCATGTCTGCAAGAAGAGTATCTGAACTTCAAGCACTTTTTTTCTAAATTTCCATACTTCATTTTTCACAAGGATAGTTACCTTGCGCACTAATCCTTTGTATTTCCGCAAGGTGGCTAAGGAAGGGAACACTAATCAGTCCATCAATCTTCTGGCCTTTTTTCCCAGTTATCAAACAAAGGTGAATATACCCTCCATTTGCTTCATGTTTATAGACAGCTTCAGCTTATTGGCATAGAACCAAGCCCTTTAGGAACTCTGATCAGTTGTTTGTATCCTTTTTAATGACAAAAAGAGGTAGATCTGTTACCAAAGTCTCACTAGCCAGTTGGTTGAAAGACTGTATTACTTTTATTTATTCTTCCAAAAATATTCTTTTACCACTCCACAAGGGGTGTGGCTACTTCTCAGGCTTTTTGGTCTAGAGTTTCAATTGATGATATTTGCACTGCAGCTACTTATTCTAACCCCCACACATTTATTACGCATTACATATTGGACATCATATCCAGGAGTAGCAGTGCTTTTGGTTCTGCTTTTCTCTGGAATATCCTTACATGAGGGCAACCCTGAACCTTAATAGCTGAAGACTCTGTCCTGTAGGTTAATAAAATGAAGAGGACATTAGATAAAGAAGTTATGTTCTTATCATAATGTTCCAGCTGTGTTGTCCACCGTAATTTCCATTAACCTTCTCAACCTCAACCCCCTGTCCTAGTCTTTGGGAAGCCTGGTTTGAATGTTGAAGGGAATTTCTATTCCTTATATTGAACTCCTGAGGTTGCTTAGATGTTCATTGTGTTTCACTGTTGCTGTCATTACACTTGGGTTATCCTGCTGGCAGGCTACCCGCAGTCGGCCTGCATTCCAAAGTCCTGGTCCGGCGTCGGTTGCTGTCGCCTCTTCCCTGACATCAGTGCACCAGGGGTATAAAAGATACAGCTGACGCCATTTTCTCCAGTCTTTCTTGCTGCGCGGTGCCCGAAGCAAAAGCAGTTCGCAAGTGCTGGTCGGCCGACTCCTGAGATTTTCGAAATTGAATTTCAGATCCAAAGTCTTCTATAACGCTAAGTACCCCATTGGGGAAACTTTTTTCTTGCTCCAGACCGATGTCAGAAAAAGTTAACAATTGTATTACTTGTGTGGAAGCAAATACCTCATAAGGATTTTCATTCTTACTGTATTCCTTGCCTAGGCCCTGACCACGACGTTGCTAGTTGTCGGTTTTGTGCTAGATTTAACCAACGCACTATTAAGCGTCGGTACGATTTTGCTTTTCATTACTTTGGCCGAACGTTTAACTACATAATGCCGTCGGAACAGCCGATGACCGGAGTTCATAAAAAGCGCAAGGAAAAAGAAAAGGACAGGCATCCAATTTCCAAAACCGACGACGAAGCCTGTTCTAGGCCAATTGCCGGTTCGCCGGTTCTCAGTGAGGTGCTTTTGCAGCCCCTGACACCCGCTACCTCAGAGCCACAGGCCGCCTCCAAGTCACACGTGGAGACAACTAGGCCTCTGGATACTCAAGGTATTGGGCCGTCGGAAACTAATCCCTCAGACCTACACAGCTTTATATCAAGCCAACTTAGCATCCAAGACAAAGTCTAAAACAGTTTTAAAGACAAGAAAACAAGTGCAGCATTCTCCAGGCCAGACTTCCATGCCTAAGAAACAGATGCTCAAAATGGCCGAAGACCTAATTACTTTGATCAGGGGTTCCCATCCCCCACCTGAGAAGAGGCCTAGGCAAGGCACTGAATATGATTCCTCTGATCAGGTTTCCATTTCCTGTGACTCCTCTTCAGAATGGGGATATTCTATTCCTCCCTATGAGGATTCTGATGCTGAAGAATCTATTCTTTCAGCTTCTCCTCCTGAGGATTACTCATTTGGGGAAACCCTGCATACCATGAGGGAGCATTTCCACTGGGAGAGCCAAGATTACTCAGATTCTAAGAAAAGGCTCAGAGACTTTCTTTTACTACCTCAGCACAGACCTCTTGCTATTCCACCTGTTCTAGACATTGTAGATGATGTATTTTCAGAGTCCGGCCTGTCTCCTGACTCTCTACCTCCTGCACCTGTTAAGCCAGACAGATACTACAGGGTTCCAGATTCTTATAAATTTCTATATAAAAACCCTGCTGCTGACCCAGAAACTATTTCTCAGGGTCCCAAAGGGGTCAAGGCTGCTACTGCAAAAAACCCTATCCCCTCAGATAGAGATTCTAGGGCACTGGACAGATGAGGGAAAAAAGTTTACACTTCTGCTACCTTGGCTGTAAGTGCTTTAAATTGTCAGTTTCATATGCTTAAATATCAGCAATACTTAACGTCACTGCTAAAACAGAAAATGTTGACAAATTCTGAATGTTCTGAGAACAAGGAAATGCAGGATTTATTGCATGCAGCTGAACAAGTGGAAAAACATACTTTGCAGTGTGGTTATGATTCACTGGAGGCCTCTTGCAGGGCCGCTGTAACAGGTTCTGTCATTAGAAGGCATGCTTTGTTAAAGGAACAGACTCTGCCTGATCATGTTAAAGCAAAATTATCGGATGCTCCATTACAGCATGATACTTTGTTTGGTGTTAAGGCAGAAGAGGTGTTGAAGAAAATGTGGAGGATAAAGCTAAATCTATGCAGACAGTAAAGGATTTCTTAAAGGTACAGCCACCCAGATTTAGCAGGACCTGGCCTTCTAAGAATTGGTCCTTTCCCGTGTCAGACAGGCCACAAAGAGGCAGATAACAGACGCCCTAGAGGCAGACAGCAGCCCCAGGGCTCATACAGGCCCAAACAATGGGGTGCTTCTTCCTCCAAAAGTGGAGAAGACAAATCACAGTCATATAGGAAACAGTCCCAATGACTTCCATCTGCCAATGCCAAGTATTTATCTTTTGGCAGCACCCTTAGGGGGAAAGCTAGCACTTTTTTCACAGAATTGGCACATGATCACCCAGGACAAATGGGTCTTAAATATAGTCTCTCAGGGCTACAGGTTCCACTTTCACACCCTTCCAAAGGCAAAAGGTATGCCAGACCTGCCACGCAATCAATGGGCAGAGGCACAAAAACAAGTTTCATCTCTCATGGACATGAGGGCTATTCAGTCAGTGCCTCAACAAGAGCAGGGACAAGGATTTTACTCAAGACTTTTCTTAGTACCAAGAAAGGACAAAGCATGGAGACCAATTCTGGACCTGTCTATTCTAAATACTTTTCTGGATGTTTTGAAATTCAAAATGTTGACTCTGCAGCAACTTCTGCCCATGCTGGGCAAAAAGGCTTGGCTTGTAACTTTGGACCTCAAAGAGGCATACCTGCATGTCCCAATCAGACAATCTTGCAGAAGATACCTCAGATTCATAGCTGGCTCAATGCACTACCAATTCTCTGCACTGCCCTTTGGCTTATCTACTGTGCCCATGGTCTTCACAAAATGCATGGCACCAGTAATTGCATTTTGCAGACAAAGAGGAATTCAAATATATCCCTAATTGGACGACTGCCTTATTCAAGCAGAGACCAAAGACATTCTACTAAAGCATCTGGCATTTGTAAAAAGATTACTAATTTGCCTAGGGTACACAGTAAACGAAAAAAAAATCAAAACTAGTACCCTCTCAAGAGATAATATTCCTGGGTGCAAGCTTAAATACAACTGCCCAGATGGCTTATCTCACGCCAGACAAACAAAGGCAACTGACTTCTTACCTCGAAAGCATGGCAACAAAGACCCAGTTATCTGCAAGAAAAATTCTGCAGGCTCTGGGCTACATGGCCTCCTGCATTCTGCTAATTCCATATGCAAGACTGCATATGAGGAAACTACAATGGTATCTAAAAAGTGTTTGGACTCAACATTGCCACAGCCTGGAATCATTAATTTCACTCATTCCCTGCCTGCAACAGGAGTTTTGATGGTGGGCACAGGCCTGTCACCACAACAAGGGACAACCATTCACTTTACCCACAGCCAGGCAAACACTAACAACAGATGCATCAGATTATGCCTGGGGGGGCCCACATGGCAGGAAAATTTATTCAGGGCACATGGCCCCCAAGCCAAAGGCATCTTCACATCAATCAAAAAGAGATGCTAGCTGTACAAAGTGCTCTGACAGCCTTCAAGGACCTACTTCATCCAGGACAGCTGCTGATAAAGACAGACAACACCAGAGTCATGTGGTACATAAGCAAACAGGGAGGCACACATTCCTACCCCCTCTGCAGACAAGCCATGATTTTGTGGAACACAGCATTGACCTACCCAAGTATACCTGCAAACACAATTCCTGCCAGGAAAAACAAATGCTGTGGCAGACGAACTAAGCAGAAACCTCATGGACCCTCATGAGTGGAAACTAGATCCACAAATCTTCAGCATGATAACAAGGAAATGGGGATGCCCAGACATAGATCCTTTTGCCTCCCCTTACAACTGCCAACTTCAGAGATTCTGCACAAGGACTTATCACAAACAAGCATGGAAAGTGGATGCTTTGTCATTCAGCTGGAACAACCTTACAGTATATGCCTTTCCTCCACTGCCTCTCCTCCCCAAGGTACTCCTAAAGGTCAGATAAGAGAAGCCACAAATGATACTGATTTCCCCGGATTGGCCATGTCAACACTGGTACCCAATCCTTAGGAGCTTGTCTCAAGGCCCAGCCTGGACATTGCCTCAAATTCCTCATTTACTGACCCAACAAAACAATCAGATCTTGCACAGCCAACTCAGAACCCTAAATCTAGCTGCATGGCGGATAGTGTAACCATTCGGAATACACCTCTCTCTAAAGCGGTTATGGATGTTATTTTGGAGGCCAGGAGGCCCAGCACCAGGAAATCTTATGCAGAAAAATGGAACAGATTCTGTGCTTGGAACCAGGCACAAGGAATTGACGCGCTTGTTCCAAATATTCCTCAGATTTTACAATATCTAACTGAGATGCTGGACAAAGGCCTATCATTCTCATCAATTAAGATCCATGCCTCTGCCATTTCAGCTCATTACAATACAGACCCACCTATTTTTTCACATCCATTGCTTAGGCAGTTCCTCAGGGGGGCCAAAAACATAAGACCTCAAAGGAGAGCACCAGTTCCTGCATGGGACCTCAATTGTGTCTTGGAAAAACTCACACTGTCTCCTTTTGAGCCAGCCAATACAGCTGAAATAAAATTCTTATAATGGAAAACAGCTCTGCTCCTAGCAATAACTTCAGCAAGAAGCGTCTGAGTTACAGGCATTAATGGCTGTGGAACCTTTTATTATCTTCCATCCAGACAGGGTTTCTCTAAGGACAAACCCAACATTTATGCCTAAGGTAGTGTCCAGTGTGGCTCTTAACCAAACCATTCATTTGCCTACTTTTTATCCAAACCCCCAGAATAAAGGGGAGAGACTTCTGCATTCTTTGGAAATACACAGACAGCTACGCTTCTACTTGGACAAAACTAAAGCTTTCGGAAAGACTGAGCAACTTTTAGTGGCATGTGCTGTAGGATCACAAGGAAAGGCTATATCTCAAAGCAGACAATTTCAAAATGGATAGGACACTGCATTTGTTTCTGCTATTCACAACATGGCAAATCAGTGCCTAAGGGCATTAGATCACATTCTACCAGGGCAGCAGCCACCTCAGCAGCCTTCCTCAGAGGAGTACCAACCAAGGATATTTTGGAGGCTGCAACTTGGACTTCAGTGCACAGTTTTACTAAGCACTACCACTTACCTCTAAATCCAGAGCAGGCTTTGCCACAGCAGTTCTGCAGGGCCTTATAGCCACTCCTAATTCTATTTAGACCCAGCTGCCCAACCTCAGCTTTGGGATTCAACCCAAGTGTAATGACTGCAACAGTGAAACATGATGAACATAGTACAGTTGTGTACCTACCATAAATGTAGATGTTCGAGTGTATTCACTGTTGCAGTCCAGGTAACCCACCCACCATCCCCCCTTCTTTGCTTGGACTTATCTGTACTTCTCTATCCTATACAACCTATGTGGTGTATTTGCTTGTAGATGAAGGTATTGTTTATTTTAGTGCATGCTTTTATAAGCAATGTTTTTTAGCATACCCTTTTGGGGGCACCTGACATCTGGGGCAAGAAAAACTGAAGAAAATGGTGTCGGCTGCATCTTTTATACCCCTGGCACACTGACGTCAGGGAAGAGGTGACAGCAACTGACGCCGGACCAGGACTTTGGAATTCAGGCCGACTGCGGGTAGCCTGCCAGCAGGATAACCCAAGTGTAATGACGAACATCTACATTTATGGTAGGTACACAACTGTACTTTATAGAGTTGCGTAACTGCTGTAATGTAAACATGTTTAGGTGTCACTCCATTTCTGGCAAACTCGATGTGAAGTACGTTGGGGGAGTGAGGCATTGTGGATATAGGGAGGAGCTCAAGTTAGGAAGCTCAAGCTGTAAAAAAAGTAGCCGATTGGTTCCGAGGACTGGAACCAATACTCACAGGTTAATGGAAATGAAAGATGGACAACACAGATGGAATGTTATGTTAAGAGCATAATTTCTTTTTTGGCAAATAAATGTAGGAGAATCTCATAACAGGTTCTTTCGCCCTTTGGATGATGCGTAGTTTAAGTACAAAATGCTGACATTTGGTTTTCCCTCCTAATAGAGGGATTTCATTAAGGTGTTGACCATGGTGGCCAAGACGGTCAGTGGAACAGAACTTTATTTTCCTTGATGTTGGGTGCCTGTTTACTTGTTACTTCTCTTAGTCATCCTTTCTAACTGCTCTAACGTGAGATCTCTAAGGAGTAATGACTGTCAGATAGGAACAGTCACCCCACCTCCTTCCAGTGGTACAGATTGCCTTCATTAGACTGATGTTAAAAATTACTGAGTGATAGGGCTTTCACCAACAGGAAAGAGCTCAGAAGCTCTGATATCTTTAGTAATGGATGCCGGCATGCTGCCTGATTCAGCATGTATCCTGATGTATATTTCTGCTGGAACTTGGTAGCAGCCATCATTTTTTATGGTCTCAGGTTTATATCCTTTGGTGGATCATGCTCTGCATTTAGTTGTAGACACCAAAGACCACCATGATGACCTCAGGTAACATATCTTCACATCTCACCACCCGTAGATCCTTTCTTATTGGTTTTCTCATGTTGCATGTCTGTTCTTTAGTTGTTTTACATGGTTTGGTAAAGTAACTCTTTTTATACATATGCCATATAGTTCCATCAAGTAATCTGTCCATGGTCTTTTGTACTGGTAGTTTCATGTTAACATTTGCTGTTCTTTGAAGCAGAAAGTAACTAGGACATTTGGAGCCCAGGCAAGACCCTCATTTACGCCTCCTTCATCCCCTTGCTTGACATGGGAGAACACCTTGACAGCAACTTTTCACAAAAACATCAGAGACCAAAACACGAGCAAATCTGAGGACTTCCAAGATAGCTGCATATTGAGTAACAGCTTAATTCCAGCTCTCCAAGTCTGAATACAGAGACTTAGCAGAGAAAGCCAGTGGAACTAGATTTCTGGGTAAATTTCAGTAACTGAGTAATAAGAGCATTGCCTAGATACCAAGAAAAAAAGAAATATAAAGGACCTGGAGGAAAATCAGCTATTGAATTTGAGGAAAAAACATAGACTAGGAAAAGTGCTGCAGTTGTTCAGAAAGAAGCAGTGCAAGTTCCAGACATAACCTAGAGGAAAGTGTAAAGCAGCTGGACACAGACCTGGTTAAAGTAAATGAAACACTGATGGAGTGTATCACACAAACAACAAAAAGCTGGGAAAAATGGAAGAAGCTTTGAAACGATATTCGGATAAGTTGACAGAACTGCAAACTCAGAGGTTGGAATGAAGAAATGGCTGGTTGAATATGAGACTGCACAAAAAGAGATGTTTCAAAAAATAGAATTAGAGGACAGAACACATAGGGAAAACCTTAGATTTTCTGCTGTACCAGAGAAGCTGGAAGGAACAGACTATATTAATTCTCTGAAAGTGCAAATAAGCCACTAGCCTGGTATTCCCCAACAAGAATTAATTGAAAAGGCAGATTGTTTGTATCCTCCAAACCTGACTATGAGAAAACAACCTACACCTTTAATAGTAAAAGTGTAATTTTACCAGCAGGAGTTGATTCTGACAAAACTGTGACAGGACGACAAAGTACTCAAAGCAGGAGACAGCAGAGTGTTTGTGGAGAATGTCTAGTCATTGCACACCAGGCAGAAGAGGAATACAGTTTTTCAATTGCATAGGGCATGCCGAGAAGCAGGCATGAGATTCAAACTGCTGTACCCAGCTATCTTCAAAATATTTCTCCCTGGAGGAACAAAAACATTTTTTGATAAGTATATGCAAAGGAAGAAATACAAAAGTTTGTCCAACAAAAAGTGAGTTGTGAAGCAGAAGGAGATTCTGCTTCTTGCTCTTCTGGTAATAAAGACCACAGAGAGACTGTGCCAGTGAAACCTTTCTCAGTGTTTCAGTGGAAAATGATTGAGAGAGAAAAAAGAAACAGAAGTTGACTAGAAGAATCAAGAGTGCACTGGAGATGAAGCAGAGGCAGGGTTTGGGAGATGGAGATGAACAGGAATAGAACAAAAGAATCTGGAAGTATTGGACTTTGTTAAACTTGTAGGGGACTCTTAATGCATATGTCCTACTTCATGTCATTAAAGTAAACTGAAAATTGGCAAATGTGGGATTACAAAGCAAACATTATATCTGTCAAACAGGGCAGAACAATATCATCTGGAAATATTGGACTTGTTTGGATTTTATTAAAAGTATATGGGACTGTTAAGCATATTCCCTACTTCATGTCATTAATGTTCAGAAAAATACTCAGGAGAGGGGAAAAAGAGGGTGGGAGAGAGTTAACTGTAAGTAAAACAAATTTTTTTCTTAACAGTATTACTTAAGTGGTGCATGATTTTCTCTGCATGTTATAAAATAATTGTTTTAGTTATTTTGGAGTGTAATGGGGATATTAATGTAAAGAGGTGCTTTTTTGGTTAGTTTTAAGAAATGTAGGCACTGCAACATGTAAAAAAAAAGATCTGGTTAAAAGAGCATGACAAAAACAAATTAGTGTGCTTTTTCTCATTTTTGCATTGGGGATTGACTGTGTTAGTTTATATAGTAACACATTTTGATAGCAAGCAAGTAATGAAAATGAACATTGAATATTATAAGGTCTTTTTTCTAGTAAACCATCCTGATCTGCTTCTCATTGTCACTAGCAGACAATCTGATGAAGAGAAATGGCTTGGAGAAAAAAGTTTTCTGAAAGCATTCAAGTGTTTCCCAGCTGGGAGAGCTGTAAAGATAAGGCAAAACCAGACAGCACTTAATAGAATCACAGGCTATACCATGCATCTTATCATGGATAAGCTTGATTTCTGTTTAGTTTGAGTCTGTGTATATGGCTGTCAGTTTGGAACTTATTTTCCTCTTAAGGGAGTGAAACTTTAGTATTTGAAGATGTACATAGTTTTGTGTGTTTATTATTAAGTTAGTAGGTTTTAGGGGCATATTGGGTGTGTGTGTATGCATTTTTATTTGAGGGTTTTCAGTAAAACAAAAATTTCTGCAAGATGTGACATATGCTCAAATGGAGATGACAGGAAACAGTTGTATAAAAGCTTAACCTACCAAACAGTGCATGCATGTAACACAAAAGCTGGAACTAGCCATTTAAGAAAAGAAAGCTGTTATACATAAACAGTGAGAATAATAATCCCTCAAGAATATGATTCTTTCTATGATGTCTTTTAACGTTGATGGTTTGACTGGTAAATCCAAAAAAAGAAAGAGTAGTGAACTATATTAAAAGATGTAGATTGCAAATAGCTATGCTACAGGAGACACACTTGGAAGGAACTTAACATGTGAATTTGATAAAGAAAGGTTTTCAGAATGGTTATTCAGCAGAATACCTGGGGCAAAGGAAGAGAGGAGTACTTGTATTGTTTGCAAGAGGTGCTCCGATGGTAATAGAAGATGCAAAAAATGACAAGAGTGGTAGATTTGTATTACTAAAATGGTACTGGCAAGGGAGGAGGATTACACTGGCATGTGTTTATGTTCCACCAAAAACTGCTATAATGGAGTTAAAGAAAATTCTGGGAGGAATAATGAGCTTTCAGCAAGGAATATTACTTGTACGTGGGGACTGGAATTTGATTTGCAACAGTGAAGATGTATCTGGCGTGGCCCAGAAGGGAAATGTAACAAAGGAGGGGTAGATTTTTAAAGAGATTTATGAAAATATTTGGTATGGAAGATGTGAATTCAGTACTAGGAATTCGGAGTAAATTTACATATTTATTCCCCAAGATACAAAAACTGGGCTAGGCTAGACAGAATTTACATTTCACAGGAACATGTGCATTTAATTGAAGGTCTTGATACACACCCAGTAACTATTTCAGATCTTCCGCCAGTAATAACTAAAATAAAAACACAGGATAATGAAATAAAAATGACACACTGGCGCTTTCCCACCTATCTGTTGAACAGAGAGGAATTTAAGGAATGGGTAGTGGAAATTGTTCAGGAGCTCTTAGAGATGAGAGAAACAACTTCTGAAAATATAGCTAGGGAGTGGGATAAAATTAAAGCAAAATTTAAAACTAGGGTGGAAATGAAAGGGAGATATGGTTAAGAAGTAACAGGAATTATTTAGAGGGACTGACATATTAAAGCATTGCCAAATTGGGGGACTCTCACAGAACAAGAAGAGGAGCAACTACAGAATGCTAAACAGAAAATAAGGAACTACCTTAATAATATGTATGAATTTAGAAAGATCGCTGTTAAGCAACAGTTTTTTGATAATAACTTTAGAGAACAAAAACCGTTTAGTACAACGACTCAGACAACTGAAAGTAGAAAGCGCTATCACCAAGCTTAGGGAGCCTATTAGAAGGAAGATAACTAGGGATCCTGTAGAAGTATCCAAAATATTTTGGAAATTCTGTGAAAGTCTGTATAAAGCAGAGAAATATGGAAATGTTTATGAAAGAATTAAATATGCCAAGGCTAGAGGGAGAGGAGGCTCAGTTACTAACAGTTGGGATAGGAGGAGATGAGATAAAAATGGTGATGTATAACCAATCTGCAGGAAACTTCCCAGGATTAGATGGCATTCCTGTGGAAGTTTGGAAGCTAGGAGGGGAAAAAACTGATCTGGAAGGTTTTGTTTAACAGTATTTTAAGAGGAGGTGGAGTACCAAGATCCTGGAAGAAAGCGGTAGTAGCTGTACTATCTAAAGGGGGGTAAAGATCAATTAGATCCAGCTTCGTACAGGCCCATGTCAATACTAAGTCAAGATTTTCAAGTGTTTATGTCTAGAATGGCTAAAAGAATGGCAAAAGCGATGCCAAAATTGCTAGATGTGGATCTATGTTTTTTGTGGCGAGGATGCAAACATTGACAACATAAATAGTACAGTGATGATCCAGAAGGAAACAGAATGTAAGAAGATACCACTGTTGCTGGTTAGCCTTGATGCAAATAAAGCATTTGACAGAGTAAGGTGGGGTTTTATGAGAAGAGCAATTGAAGCATTTGCATTCCCTGATAAAATTATAAGGTTGATTAGGAGGATATATGAAAGATCGGAGGCAAAAATTAATGTGAGTGGGGTTCTCTGTGATAATCTCTGCTTGAGCAGAGGAACAAGGCAGGGGTGTCCTCTCTCCCCTTTGTTATTTGCATTATATTTAAAACCATTGGCAAAGAAAATAAGGGACTCAGAAATTCAAGGATATAATTGGTATGGTAGTCAAGAAACGCTGGCTCTATTTTCAGATGACATTATTTTATACCTAACAAAACTAGGGACATTACAGTGTTGTGGAACATATTGAGACAGTTTCAGACCTTTTCAGGATACAAAATTAATGAAGCAAAAACAAAAGCAATAGCAGTAAATTATGTACCCACATACAAACTGGTTCAGCAATATCCATATTTTGGGGACATGACAAAATTAACTATTTAGGTGTATGGATTAAAGATGATACTGGTGTGGCAGCTAAAGATGTATGGGAATAAACAAAAAATAATACGAAAACTGAGAAAATAGAAAGTCTGTTATATGGATATTGATAGTAAAATAGAAGCAGTTAAAATGTTTTTAGTCCATTTAGTCTTATACACTGGCCAGGCATATTTTTATAAACCAGAGGAGAAGTTGTGGATAGCAATTAATAAAGAGCTGAAGGATTTTATCTGGGAGCATAAGACAGCAAGAGTTAAGTGGGATAAGCTTATTCTTCCAATAGAACAGGGCGGATTGGGATTACCTGAGTTGGAGTATTTCAGAGCAACACAGTTAAGGCTCCTATACATAGCACAAGCAGAAAACTATAATTCAGAGTGGAAAGAGAGGATGATGAAACAGGGGGAAAGCTCAAGTAACAGGGAGAGACTGGGATTTTGGATGCAGACCTTTAAGGAGAACAACAATAATCATACAGAATATTGCATTCATAAGTAGCAGAAGGTCTTCTAAAAACTAAGCCAACATGGGAATGGAGAAAGGAGATTCTGCTGACAGGGATGACTGCAATTTGAGATACAGACAACAGGTAAGAGGGGGTGGGAATGTATTGGAGAAATCTTGCAAAGAAACCAAGATACCAGGAGGAAATGACTAGAGAGGGGAAGGTAGTAGAATAGGAAGATGCCAAGAACATATTTGGACCACAGGCTAAAGATTGCCCTCCATATCAAGGATTGATATCATAGTATAGGCAAAGAGAAAGAAATAGGGCGTCCTAAATGAAAGACCAGCACTGGTAGAGCTTTTAATTGAGACTAGAACAGAAGTTGCCAGTAAGAAAGGAATAATTAGTAGAACATATAAAATGTCACACTATAATTATAAGAATCAATCATAGGATGTTAGGAAGGACTGGGAAAAGAGATTAGATAAGCAATTCACAAAGAAACAATGGGGAGATGTCTGTATGTCTCCCAAATGTGCAACAAAATGTAGAAGATTTCAGATCTTTGCTTGGAACTGTTTACATAGGTATTTTTGTACCCCAAGCAGACTTCAAAGAATTTTTTTCTCAGGTAGACAGCAAATATTGGAGGCGTGATGGGGCAGAAAGAGGTAACTGGGAACATATTTTTTGGGAGTGTAATGAGTTGATTGACTTTAAAGATTCCCTGCAGACTGCTCTGTCAGTAATGCTGGGTGAGCAAGTTGGAGTGACTATTTTTTGAGCTATGATACAAACTCGAAATTGCCTAGACATCATGGTAAAGCCTTGCTGAGTAATTATGATGGCTGCCAAAAAAGTAATTACTAGACGATAGAAATCAAAGAGTAAATCAAATTTACTAGAAGTAGTGAAGATAGTTAGAGTTAAAGCAACTGGAACTGGGATCTTTAGAAACGGGTAGGAGCAAATCACAGGATTTGAGTGAGCTATGTAATGGTTGACTAACAATGACTGGATATGTAAAATGTGATGTATAATGTTTGCAGCTACAGTTGTGTCGCACAGCTTGGAACGTATAATGTTTGTAACTGAGATTGTGTTGCTGTAGTTTATTGTCATTTAAATAAATGTAACATGGCCTATGTCATACATGATAATTTAATGAAGATGTTTCTTGTTTAAAAAAAAAAAAAAAAAGAGAAGAGCAAGTCCAAACGGGGGTGTTAGTAAATGTTTTGCATTTTCCGAGTAAATTAACGGTCATGTGGTGCATAACCAAACACATTTCTTTAGCAATTTAAGAAAACCACAGTTAGCTTTCCCTCAACATGTTATAAATAAAGCATGACTGAGAAATATCACATTTTTTTCTCATGAAGTTTTAAAACACTGCTGGACACAGTCATTAGTTCCAGGGTCAGGGTGGTGTGTACCATTTAACAGTTGCTGTTCAAGCTAAAATGCAAGACATTGCTCAGGTCAAAATGAGTGAGACTCAATAAAACTCCACCAGGACTTGTAAGAACAAAGGGCAACAGCAGGATTAGCGTTAAAAATCTATAATGTGGAGTGTTCATCTCGCCTTTGTTCTTACACATGGGTTCGGAGCCGATCCTCGGCTCCGTGCCGGCCTCTTGCAAGCTCTGCATCGAGAAGAAGCTCGAGACAATCTAATACCCACAATCCCCCTCTGCCTTTACCTCAGATCTAGTTTGCCGCTGCTGCGTTCGCATCGCTGGGAGCTAGCTCGAGCGTCTAAAGCTAAGATATAACTTTATTTGTTATATTTTATTGGATTTTCTTGTTCTATTTGATATATCTTGATATACTGTGTGATTGTGTTGTTGAGTGGTTAAATTCTCGGTACCGTTAATCTTTTTTATCGGTTAGAGTTTTTCGGGGCCTACAACCCTTCTTAAATTTAAAAGGATTTGACATTTAAACCGGATTTGACACTTTTTTCTCGGATTTGACTATATTACTGGACTTGTCTTTTACTTGTATAATGTCTGATAAGGTAAAATCAGGATTTAAGCGTTGTCAGTGTGGCCAGAAAATGTCAGTGACTGACAACCATAGTTCCTGCGTCTACTGCCTTGGCCCTCTCCACTTGCAAGAGGACTGTTCCATCTGTCACTCTTTTAGTGGGAGGGTCATGACAGATAGGCGCAGGAAACTCATGGACAGAGGTTTATTAAAACCTTCTTTTCAGGAGGCTCTGGATGCTTCTGACCAGGCATCAAAATCCTCTAAGGAATCGAAGACGTCGGAGCCCAAGTCATCGGCTCTGAGCTCTTCAGCAAAGGTTAGATCACCGGTTCCACAGACTTCGGGGCCGAGTGCTCAACTGGTATCGGTTCCTGAGCCTCGAGTCTTGGAACCGGTGATGGAGCTCCCTCCATCGACCTTATTGAGGTCGGCTCCGTCTTCGGTTCCTTCGACCCGTTCTTCTTCCAAACTCTCTGATATCGATGTGGATCGTGTGGTGCAGAAGTTATTGGAGCATTCGGCCCTGTCCAAACTTATTTCGGTTTCCACCCAGTTGGTGTCGAAACTTGAAGGCCTCCCAGTGTCTCCATCCATTCCTCCTCCGAGACCTGTTCAGTCTTTGGAGCCGGAAGAGGCTGATCTACTGATTGTGGAGCCCTCGGGTCCAGAACCATCCTTTTCTCGGTCTGTTCCTCTCACCTCGACTCGGGGGGACCCGATACCGGAGCCTCGGAGCCGACGGTCTGTCCTTGGTTCCGGGGCCGAGTCGAACCGACGCCGGTTCCGACTCTCCCTCGGGCCTCGACGCAGATCGATTCGGCTCCGTCCTCGGGGTCGATGCCTTCGGTGCCTGTCTCGGGGATTCTTCCCATTTCTTCGGAACCGGGAGATTCTTCGATGCGGGACCCGGGGGCGTTCGACCTAATGAGGAAGGTGTTGTCTACCCAGACAACCACATCAGTGGAAGCAACCTCTCCTCCCCATAAAGGGCCGTTATCCTCCTCTGCACCCACGGCCACATCCAAGCGTCGGGCACCAATGTCTCAGCCACCCCTGGAGGGTGCCCCCTCTTCCTCGGAGGCTTCTTCGGATGCTCCCCACGAAGAAGTCCCTAGGAAAAGATTGTGTAAGAGGAGACACTTGGATTCTCCACAAGAATCCTTGACATCTGATACTGACTTAGATGAGTCAGAAGGGTCCCCTAAGTCACCTTCAGAAGATGTCTCTTTTTCGGACATATTGGAGATCCTGAAACAGAGAGGTGACTGGCAGTCCCTTCCCCCTTCTGAGGATGAGTCAGTTTTGCTGAAGGCATTTGGTGCTCGCCCTTCCTCCTCCTGGGTCACTCCACCCTTCGATGAATTAATGGAACTAATTGCTCGAAGGGCGGGAGGCTCCTGACACAGTGGAACCAGTCCCAAGGAAACCCAATAAATACATCACGGCACCTCAGGACAAGTCCTACCTAACAAAAGGAGTTCCAGTGGACGCTATGGTGGTGGCAGCGGCCACGAAAAAGGAGATGTCAGAGTCTTCCTCATCTGTCCATCCCCTAATAAAGATTCTAGGACGATGGATAGGTACGGCAAGCGCATTTTTAGTTCAGCGGCTTTTTCCATGCGATCCCTGAACTATTTGACCCATTTTACACGTCTACAGAGGGATCTAGTCAAAGAGTTGGGAGATACCCTCCAGGGTACTACAGATGCTGCTGTCTCGGAGAAAGTGACAGCGCAACTTAATACCCTTACATCCATTGTGAACTCGTCCATGAGGCTGATTTCCTACGCAGCCGAAGGTTCGAGTAGGGCAGCAGCTTCAGCGATTGCTCTTCGCAAACAATCCTGGATGCGCTTATGTTCCTTTGCGGAAGCCTTCAAGTCTTCCTTTACTAACGCCCCATTTGACGGTGCCACTCTCTTTGGCCCCAAAGTAAAGGAGACCCTTACCCGGTGTGAACAGGAGGGAAAGACTCTGTCTGCTGTCGGAGTCCGTTTTCCACCCCAACCAGACCGTACCCCAAAGGGCAACGTGGTGGAAAAATGTGGTTTCGAAAACCCCAAGGAGCTTTCCCAGGCACACAGGGAGATGCCCCCTCTAGAGGCAGAGGAGGGGGCAGAGGTGGAAGACGCCGCCCAGGTGGCAGAGGGGGTCCGCAACATCAAGGTGACAGGGATACACTCCCTGGTAAACCTTTCCAGCACTCCTGAGAGGAGGCCCGACTGTCCTGCTCTGGAGGCAGTCGGGGGTCGCTTAGCTTTATACCCTCAGGCCTGGCAAAATTTAACTACAGACAAGTGGGTAAAAAGCGTGGTTACCAGAGGTTACAACATACCCTTTCTATCCCATTCCAAAGAAAAGACTCCCAGATGTACCGCCCCATCTGCGAGAGCCAGCAGCTATAGAAATTTCAAAGCTGCTAGAAAAAAAGTGTCATCCAACCAGTCCCAGTGGACCAGCAAGGATTCGGGACTTACTCAAGGTTCTTTTTAGTTCCAAAGAAAACAGGGGACTGGAGGCCCATCCTGGACCTAAGCTACCTCAATACCTTCGTCAGGAAGGAAAAGTTCCGAATGGTCACGCTTCAATCGATCCTTCCATTCTTACAGAAGGATGACTGGATGTGCTCAATAGATCTAGAAGATGCATACTACCACATCAAAATGGCCAGGGCATCCAGAGATCATTTGCGCTTCGGCTGGGGCCAGTCACTTTCAATTTCGAGCCCTGCCCTTTGGTCTGACCTCAGCCCCAGGGTCTTCACCAAATGCATGGCAGTGGTAGCGCCTCACTTGAGACGCCAAGGATTCCAGGTGTTTCCGTATCTGGACGACTGGCTCCTTTCTGCCACCACCCAGCCAACTATTACAGGCCAGAGACTTTACTCTTCAGCTGTGTGTTCACCTAGGATTTCCGTAAACTTCGGAAAATCCTTGCTTCAACCATCACAAAATATTTTGTTCATAGGAGCAGAATTAAACACACGTCAGTTAATTCTAAGACTTCCCCCAGAAAGGATACTATCACTTCAGACTCACATACGTCTTCTACTTTTGTCAAGGAAATCTCCAGCAAAACTGGTACTGAAGGTTCTGGGACTCATGTCAGCCTCCCTTATTGCAATACTCTTGGGAAGGCTGCACATGAGAGTTCTTCAATGGCTACTGTTTGCACAATGGTCGTTTCAACAACTACCTCTAACACACGAGATTCTTATAACAAAACATGCAAGACACACCTAAACTGGTGGCTTCAAACGCAACCTTTCCAAGGGGAGACCATTTGTGCTACCCACACCTACAGTTACGGTGACCACGGACGCTTCCCTGATAGGGTGGGGGGGCATCTTTCAGGGACAGACAGTCCAAGGCTTAATGGACCAATTTGGAGTACAATCTGCACATCAATGTTCTAGAGTTGAGGGCAGTGTTTCTAGCGTTGCAACACTTTGCTCCCCTTCTTCCTCTAGGGACTATTGCAGTTCAGACGGACAACATGTCGGTAGTCTGGTACATAAACAAGCAAGGGGGAACCAAGTCCTATCAGCTATGCAGAGAGGCCATGAGAATCTGGCAGTGGGCGGAGTCCACGGGTCGCTTTCTAATAGCAACGCACATCCCGGGGTCATCCAACATCATAGCCGACAGGCTGAGCAGAGCAATTCTGTTACCGCACGAGTGGTCCCTAAAACAGTCAGTGGCGAAAAGGATTTTTCGCACGTGGGGCCAGCCTTCCTGCGATCTGTTTGCGTCTCCAATGAACGCCAAATGCAGGAGCTGCTTTGCCCTATTACACCCTCCAGGGGAAGTCCCCAGGGACGCACTGATTCACGATTGGCCCCCGGGACTCCTGTACGCGTTTCCTCCATTTCCCCTGATATCAAAGTTTCTCCAGAAAGCCAGAAACCTCCACAGGACAATAATCCTCATTGCCCCATTCTGGCCTCACAAATTTGGTTTCCCTTCCTGAAGACACACTGTATTCGGGGACCCTGGATTCTGGACCCAGAGCCAGATCTATTGACTCACTCGTCAGGGGCTCCCCATTCCGCGCTCCGATCCCTCCATCTAGCAGCTTGGTTGCTCCAATTCCCAACTTAGCCAGGTCTGATCTTCTTTCGCCAGCAGTTCGGAATATTTTGGTGGCTTCTCATAAAGCTTCCACTACTAAAACATATTCTAGTAAATGGAAGCGATTTGTATTCTGGGCGAATACACAGCAAGTGGATCCTTTTATAGCTCCTTTGAATAATATATTAGAATTTTTAACGGACTTATTCCATCAGGGTGCTTCTCCTGCTACACTAAGAGTTCAATTGGCTGCCATGTCAAATTTCCATGTGGAAGAATGTGGGGCTCCTGTTATGGCCCACAGACTTTGTAAAGCCTTTTTAAAAGGGGTTTTTCATATTAGACCACCAGTCAGATCTCCTACGTCACCTTGGAGTCTAAATTTGTTGTTATCTAAATTAATGTTGCCCCCCTTTGAACCTGCCTCTTCTTGCCCATTAAAATTTTTGTCCTGGAAGACTCTCTTTTGGTAGCCATTACTTCCGCTTAGGCGAGTATCTGAACTTCAGGCTCTCTCCATCAAGCACCCTTATTTGATCTTTCACTCTGACAGAGTTTCTCTTCGAACTAATTCATCCTTCCTCCCTAAAGTGTGTTCTATTAACAATATTAATCAGTCCATTGAATTACCCACTTTCTTCAAAAATCACTCCAACAAAATGGAGTATATGTTGCACAAATTAGATGTTCACAGACAACTAAGATTTTACTTGGATAGAACAAAAGATCACAGAAAAACTGATCAACTCTTTGTGGCTTTTGCTGATAGCAGGAAAGGACTAGCAGTTACCAAAAGAACTCTTTCTAAGTGGTTAACGGATTGTATAATCTATGTCTATGATTCTTCAAATCAAACTCTTTGCACAAACCCAAAGGACATTCCACAAGGTCAGTGTCTACATCTTTGGCTCATGCAGCCCGCCTACCACTAGACGCTATTTGTGCGGCTGCTACTTGGTCTAAGCCACATACATTCATTTCTCATTATAAGGTAGACAAGGCTTCTAGGGACAGGACAACCTTTGGTTCCACTGTGCTCAAGAACGTCCTTCCGTGAGTTCCTCAGGAACAAGGAGCTAGGGACGCTACCCATGTGTAAGAACAAACGGCGAGATTGAACACTATCACATATAGAAGTTATGTCCTTACCATAACGTTCCATGTGGAGTGTTCATCTCGCCTTTGTTCTTACATTCCCACCCTCCCGCCCTTAAGAAGAACGTTCTTTTGATGCCTGGCCAGGAGCATCCTGCTACTGCTTGCAGATGTTGTGTACATAGTTGGCATATATATATATATATATGTCTATTTGTTCTTTCTATATATAGTTATGTATAGACTCTTATTTCTGTGCATATGTGATGTAAGCATGAATGTGCTCTCTCTGGAGATTGGTTTGCTTGCAAACTAGATCTGAGGTAAAGGCAGAGGGGGATTGTGGGTATTAGATTGTCTCGAGCTTCTTCTCGATGCAGAGCTTGCAAGAGGCCGGCACCGAACCCATGTGTAAGAACAAAGGCGAAATGAACACTCCACATGGAACGTTATGGTAAGGACATAACTTCTATTTCCTCACTTTCATCTATAAAGTACTTCATCAGAACAAAAGCTATATCCACAACTAACATTTTTATACCAAACTTCTATTAAAACACACCAATAAAACCAGCTTTTAATAAATTAACCAATCAATGATATGAGTAATATAATAAAAAGTGTAAAAACAACAGTGACAAAATTTTAGTAAAAAAAAACTCAATACATTAAAAATATGTTTATTTGTCCTTAACTAATTTATTAACTTTCAAACTTTTATTTTTCAAAAACATTTTAAATTGATGGTCTCATTAATTCCCGGTAGCTTATCTGTCCTTAATCTTAACTGCCAAAGTGTCTCATTTTGCTCAACTATATCCCTTATAGTTTCCCCCTCTGAGATCCTTTAGCACTTGCTCAAGAATGGAAAAAATAAACTTTGCTCTCCTTACAAACTAAAGTATGTCTATATAAAGCATTATTCTGGTCCTTTACCTTCCTAGAATATAAATGTTCTTTAACATGTTTTTCCAAACTTCTTGTGGACATTCCCAAGTAAAAACAGTCACAATAAGAACATACACTAATATACACAATACTTAGTTTTACAGCTAAAACATCAGAAATAGCTACTGTTTTTTCTAAATGTTTCAAACTAACAAATGAGTCTTTTAAAATATACCTGCATACTGAACAAGTACCACATTTATACATTCCTTTGTTCCTATTTGAAAATGACCTCAGTGGTGTAAGAATCACTTTGCAAAAATCTTTTTAAATTTTAACTTTTTCTATAAGTAAACATAGGTGTACTACCTAAAACTCTAACCAAATCTGAAGAAAATTTGTGGTATTCTTTTTAACACCTTTATTGAATTATCACTTAAGATTTAGGAAAACATACGTGTATATAAAAGAAAAAAAATCATGTTAACATGTATACAGTTACAAACACTATATATCATGTATATTCTTTTATGCAATTGTCATCAATCCAGCATTAAATAAATTGATCACTTCCTGCCTTCTCTTAAGCCTCACTCCTCCTCTTAAACATTATTCTGCATGTATTCTTTCTACAAGTTTCATTTTTCGGTGTAATTTGCTCCTACCATTTTGAAAGATCCCACTTCAGTTCTTTTATCTCTGTTACAATATTCACTACTTCAGATACAGTTGGTTTAAACTTTGATTTCCATTTTCTAGTAACTGCTTTTTTTGACAACCACCAGAATTAAACGTAATAAAGCATTACTATGTCCATGCGATTCAGATCCTGTATCCCAGTTTAAAAAATAATCATTACCTTAGTTACATACATTTGCTCACCCAATATTTCTGATAGTGTTTTCTGTAGGGAACTTTTAATGTCTGAAGGTAAGCGCTTTCAGAGAGTAACCTCTGCTTCATCAGACCATGACAGAACACCAAGTCTAGGTACAGTTTAAAATAAAAAACTCAACCAGTCACAGAGAATTCAGCAGTCACGTGATGACATTAATAAAAAACCCTCCTAGTCAATAAAAGCAGCTTACCGTTTGTTAAAGACATAGCAATAAAAACATTATTCCCATCAACAAGTATAAAGATTTGTTAAACATATTCCAAACACAGTAGTAAATCATAAAAACATCAAGCAGTCTCTGTATTTTGCTTCAGATCTGACCATAAATATAGATAAAGGCATTAAATGTAGGAGCAGAATGAATATCAGGAACTTGCTTGAATGTACAAGTGTAACAAAAATAAAAAAAAAAAAACTAATAAAAGTCACGCATAAGCTCTGCACACTCACTAAAAACAGCAGCATACACATTTAAACCTATTAAAATTAAACATAAATCTTACTACTGTTAACTTGCGTTATTGACTGAATAAGAGAATGTGAATTAATATACATTTTTCTGAACTAATTATTGTCATTATTAAGTGCAATTAGCTACCTGTTTTTCTTTTAAAAAAAAAAAAAAAAAGGGTAATTTGATGAAAAGTCAAACTGCATTTATGTATTACATTTTTATTTGGCACACAGCTACCCATCCAGTCTGTCATACCTTTCAACAGTTCAGATTTTTGCCTTATATTTTTCTTCAACTTCTCATATAATTTTTGGTTCTCTAGCAAATCACTGGTGATTGAAGTCACTAAATAATGACAGACATTTGCATTTCAGACTTCCTATCCTGCAGAGAAATGCATGCTAATACAAAACATTTAATCCTATTAGCTTACTAAGTTTATAAGAGCAGTATTTCAAACCTGTCCCTATTTTTGGCCTCTGTCCCACCACCATCATTGACTAAAGTCACTAAATAATGGCATACATTGGAGTTTCAGACTTCCTTCTTTAGAAAATGCACACTACACAAATCCTAACCTATTACTGTAGCAACTTCCTAAGTTTATAAGAGACCTATTTGAAATCTGTCCTTAATTTTTTGGTCTTTGTCCCTTTAAACAGTTAGGGAGATAAGACATTGTGTAAATAAATCATTCATTTTTCTTCATTGTATCTGTCACATACACACACACACTCTTACACCTTCCTTGTCCAGTTCCCTTTCTCTCCAGTAATGTTCCATTCTAACCATGAGACCAGGCCCTAGGTACAAAAAACAAACAGGCTTGAATCCCAAGTTGTGCACTCCACCAATAATTAAAACAAAAGAAATAATATACGTGTTCCGACTGAAGTCACTGCATGAAGCCATCAAGTTTAGAAAGAAATTTAATTTTTATTAAATAACTACTTGCAGTGAGTGATTAACCAAATCAGGTAATGGGTATTTCACTCGCTGTGGGTGCCAAAGCTAAAGCCTTGTAAATGCCTTCTCTGTACCAACTTCTCCACCTGCGCAGCCAATTAGAAGTTTGGGAGCAGTGCTGCAGGCTCATCCCATCTGTAAACATAGGGATGAGCCGACACTCACGAAAGATGATGTGAAAAAGGGGCAAGAGGTGCACTGGAGTCTCTCCTATGTCCATGCAGGATTTTTATTTAGCATGAATTGTGCCATCTACAAGACCATGCCTAGGATGATTGCCTCTTTCACCCCCTCTGTTTCTATGCTACTGTTTTGAAGGTTCCCCAAGTTGCAGCGTTGTGTGACTGTCTAGTTATAAATTTAAAGAAAGACAGATTATAGGAAGTCTAAAGTATAGTCTTAAAAATATGCATTTTATTGAAATGTCTAAAGCAGTCTGTAACTTTAAGATAGCTGACATAATTTTCAGTTTTGTTTGCTTCCCTTTGTGTAGGAGGAGAAGGAGTTGGCTGATGTTAAGTTGTCAAAGCTGAAACTGCAAGCCAAAGCAAAGGTTGCCTCTCTGAATAAGCAGTTAGAAGAGCTGAGAAAACGAACTGCAGCAACATCGCCATCCAAGCAGCTTTCAGAAGAATCAGAGCTCGACAGCAGCCATGAGGTAGGTCTCCAGCAAGTTGTGGTATTGGGTACACTGGAAATTTTTGAATTGTGTTTTTCACCAGTTTTCATTGCTTTTTATGAAATGATTTTTTTTTTCTGTGATTCGAGGAACATTTTGATCAGCAGTGGAATCAGCTTTGCCATGTTTTTTTTTTTTTTTGTTCTCATTGCAGCTGTCTGCCATCAACATTGTCCTGGAATGCATACTCAGTCTTCCTTGCTGATTTTCCCTGGCAGCTTTCTGGGTTACTGCCCACAGACTGTGACCTGGTAAAATGGAAAAACTTTAGTGAAAAAAAACAGGGAGGTGTGCTGCCCCATCCTGACAGCTTGGGTGGGGGTACCCACTGTGCCATTTAGTACTCGGTGTGTATGGTGTTTGTATACACTTCTGGCTTAGAGTCCTTGGTGTCCACTGAGAACTGCTAGTACTTTGCTGGAAAGCCCACACCTCCCCCTAACACAAGTGAGGCGCAACAATGTTTCTTCATCCTATCTTTCCTGGTTGTCTCCTTGGAGATTAAGTTCACTAATTTTACCCAAATCACCAGTGTTGCAATCAGCGCTCCATCTCTTTACACCATGGAGTTGGCTTTCATTTGGTAAAGGCTGATAGCTGATATGGAACTACATGCTTTCCATCTTAGCAGTATAAACTGTTTAAGAAATGTGCTTCTAGTTCCTTGGTAAAATAATGATTGGGGGACACTTTTCAGTTCCATGTCCTGATGCTGTTGCATATGTATGTGACACAGAGTGCACCCTATGTACCCTGAGCTGTAAAACACTTGAGGTGAATTTCTTTGCGAGACTGATTGACCATGTTTTTGTGCTTCCTTTACCATATCCCATGCTTGCATTGTTCTGTGACTCCTGTATTACTGTGTCTGAGACAGATGGCAGATGTATACCATCGTAGCTGGTATGTTTATTTCTTGATATATGACCAGCTGTAAATGTTCACAAACTTCATCCTAGCAATTTGCTTATTTACTTGACAAGTTTGTAGCTTGTAAAAACATTACCCCTTGCTCGCATCAATTTTTCTTGTTGCTTGAGTTTACCTCGTGGTAACAGTTTTGCATATGAGGCATAAAGGTGAGCCCCAAATCAATATCTGTAAGACACTGGAGGTAATTTAACTGAACAAAGTATTAACCCAAGAAAAAGCCCATTGGGTATGTCCCAAGAATTAGGAAGCAAACCAGTGTAGGACAGTATTTGACGCTGCACAGTAATATGGAAACAATCCTCAATTTTTTCTGGTCCATTTATCATATGCTGAAGAGTTCCAAGAGAAAGAGCATGGATTAATAATATTGATTTCTTGCCATTAGGAGGTCATTCTTGACCATGGTGAGAGCCTTGTCCATACTATGCCCAGTGTGGAACCCAGCCTGGAATGGGTCACAAACTCTTTCATTTTTAGGATTTAGTCAAGCTATGAAAAAATTTTTTCAGTAGTTTTTCCAATAAAAGGAAGGTTTGTAGGTAGGGTAGTTATTATTAAGATCCTGGAGATCAAGAGATAATTAGAGTTAGGATCACCGATGCTTCCTTCAATACAGCTGTTATTTAACTCTTACATTTGTATGGTGCTCTTCACGCAGTGACAGTCAGCAGTGCCCTTGTATAGCTACAAAAGCCTAGAAGCTCAGTTTTACCTAAACAGCTGTCAGTGAAACCCTTCCAAGTTTTTGTGCTGCTCTAGAAGCAACTCATTTGCACACTGAGCAGCATTGCCTTATTGATCATTCTTAGCCTACACAAAGTATAGGTCCCTCTTGTAGTCTCAGTGGTTGTCAGCAGATACACTTCCCACACTAAATAAGGACATGACACACAAACCCACATATGCAGAGGTACTCACTAGTAACTTATCAAAAGTTTAGAGGCTTCTCAAACAGAAACCACTTGCACACATAACAATGCAAAAAACATTCACAACGCATAGTAACACACACACCAGTGTCTCAATAAATAACCCTATAAGGCACAACACCACAAAACCTAATGTACTGGTCATAGGTGACTCCATTGTGAGACACACGGATGTTCCCCTCACCACGCTGGGTAAGGAGCGGGTTACGGTTATTTGCCTGTCAGGTGCCAGGATCCATCAAGTCACTTAAGCACTCAGGTCACTCAGCCACAAGTACTGGTATGACTCCGTCATAGTCCATGTGGGGGTGAATGACTTGAGATCTACCTCACTGGACTATATGAAAAGAATCGTGACTGAGCTGTCCGATTATGCATTACAAGTAGGTATAAGCCTAGCTTTAAGCAGCATTCTACCTTCTCCAAGGATGAGACCACAATACAAACAAAAGGAATGATTGACTTTAACAATTGGCTTAGCTTCTAGTGTCAGTCCAAGGGGATCCATTATCCGTCAGCCTGGGAAGACATGGTTGACAGGCCATGTTGCTTTGCCAGAGATGGTCTGCACTTGTCTCCTCTAGGCTTTCGGATACTGACAAAAGCATCAGCCACCCTATTGTGCCTTTTTTAGGCAGTGTCAAAATAACCAACCTCCCAACTTAACAAAATCCTCTCTAGATAAACTGAAGGTACCACTGATTAATGCTAGGAATCTTAGCAAAAAATGTACTCCCTGGAAGCACTCCTTACTTTGGAAGATGCTGACATCTGTGCAGTCACCGAAACATGGTTCAAAGGGGTGGAAATCACCCCAGCCATGCAGGGCTACAATGCCTTCCATACATTCAGACCACAAACTGGAGTCACTTGCCATACAGCCTAACACCTTACTCATGGGTGATTTTAATTGTCCAACCCTTGACTGGGAAACGTACATGGCCACAAACATGCTGGCTCGGAAATTCTTGGTCTTTGGTAATGCAAATGCTCTGGAACAGCTAGCCAGCACATCCACAAGAGACTCAAATGTCCAGGACATAGTACTCACTAGCATGGGCGAGCATTGCACCCCCCTCCCTATGTGATATCCTCCCTGGTAAGATCAGATCACAAATCAGTCTTGTTCGATGTAATTATAAGACCAGATACCCCATCAAGTTCAAAAATGCTTAAGAATATTTCTAAGACAAATTACCTCCTAATAAATGATGGCATAAGAAGTTTCAAAGCCTCCTCGAATGCCGATAACACAGACTCCTTTGCAAAGGTGTACACCAGTGCCATGTATAACCACTTAAGCAGTTGTATAGAATCGGCTGTACCTGAACTTATTAAAACCAGGTCTTGCTGAAAAAAACAAGCCATCCTGGTAGAGCCCTAGTATAAACAGGCTATACAGCAAGAGAGATAAACTAATATTCAAGAAAAAGAGGGAACTGGCTCAGCAGAGGAAGAAATTCCTCTTTAGCTTAAACAAACAAATTAGGCCTCTTGTCAAGTCCTCCAAAGCTAATTACAAAGCAAAAATAGCCTCCTTAGCTAAGGATAATCACAAGCGATTCTTTAACTATGTCCAAACTATAAAAGGGATTACCCAGCCATGCAGTAAACTGGTTGTGGATAGCACCACCCATACTTGACAGGAGGTAATAGTCAATCTGCTAACTGATAGAGTTGGAGAAAACTTTACCCCCCTGTCCCCTCCAGTCATCCCCCAAAGTATACTTGCCGCCATTTTTCAGACTATTATCTCAAGAGAGTAGGTCATCTTGGTGCTCTCTAAGGCCAAAAACATGTCTGCAGTGAGACCAGACAACATCCCAGGTTGCCTTTTAAACAACTTAAAACATGACCTAGCAGACCCACTTAGATCCCGGCTTAACCACAGCCTGAGAACTGGCTATGTCCCGGTGGATTGGAGGAAAACAACAGTAATCTCTCTGCACAAAGAGAGACCATCAACTGACTCTAGGAATTATAGGCCCATAAGCTTGACTAGCCTCATCTTCAAGGGCATGAAAAGAATCATTATGGACCTTATTAACAAAGACATGCGTAATCTCCAAATTCTGGACCTATCCCAGTGCGGATTCATTAAAGGTAGATCATCCCCGTTAAACATGATCAACTTCTTCAAGAAAGTCACCAATGCCCTGGAAGAGGAAACGAATTGCATTCTGCTATCTTGACCTACTCAAGGCATTTGACACAATCTCCCACTCCGGTATTACAGAGAAACTCTTCCCAATCGGGAATTAATCCCTGCATTACCAGATGTGTAGCCATGTGGCACACCAACAGGACACATACTGTCAAAGTGGATGACTTCAACTTTAGCAAAAGACCAGTCACCAGTGACTTACCATAGGGTTCTGTGCTGAGCCCCTTACTGTTTGAAATTTATTTCTCAGAAGTACAGGAAAACTTGCATGGCCTGTGGCTGACCAAGTTCACTAATGATTGCAAATTAGGAGAAATCGTTGAATCCCCCAACTATGTTAATGTACTGCAGACAGGGTTGATGCAGACAAATGATCAGTGCCAAAGCCATGGATTTAAGCTAAATGCAAAAAAAAAAAAAAAAAAGCATTATTATTCCCTTTGGGAAAGCTGGCATCCCTGCTCATTGCATTATAGACAGCAGCCCCCTAAGTGTAGACCCAGTAGTATGTGATCTGGGTACTCAAGTTGATACCCATCAGAACCTTGACCACCATGTATCCACAGTAGTAAGGAAATCCTTCTATGTGGCACATCTTATAAAGAAAGACATCACATCTAGATCTGAGGATGTTATAATTACGTTATACTCTGCCCTCATCAGACCAATAATTGATATGCTGGGTTCAATAATTTTGCGTGTACCTTACCAGACACCTGCAACATTTGGAGAGACTACAGAGGTTTCTCACCAAGAAATTACAGGGTACACAAAACAGGTCTTTCTTGGAAAAACTGAAAGCTCTGTCACTGTATTCTGTCTCCTACAGGTTGCTAAGGAATGAGATGTACCTGGCTTCAGGGCAGTCTCTGACTCAGCCCTAATGAAAATACTACACATTTGTAAATCAAACAGCAGAAGCTCACTCAGTCCAGGGATCTTAACCTAGCCTCTGACATGAACAGGTCACACTGGAGAGATATACATCTGCCAGAAACTGCCACTTTTCTAGAACAAGCTTCCAATTCACGTGAAACAGAGCTCCTACCTGACCCTCTTCAAATGCAACATAGATCAATGGATGGATGACTGCAGATTCAGTCCTGGGGTGTGGTACCCATGTCCCTCATGGACAGAGGAAGTCTGTATCAACTACCACAGACCCTTACCTCTGCAAACTTCATTCACCTAACCACTGACAATTGGGACATCTTGGGTTAAATGTGGCTTGGCTTGTAAGGGCACTAAGGCCGTTAGCCTAGTAACCTCCTATGAACCTATAAGATTCAACTATTCAAAGAGAAGATATTTTAATAAATTATTGAACCCAGCATATCAAAGTAGATGAAAGTCAGTGTTTCAGGCTTGGGTTTAAGCTAAAGGTGACAGATTTTATGTTTGAGAATGAGGAAGAGAGGAAATCTAGGCAGTATACCATCTGGAGCTCATACTAAAGGCAAGATAGATTTTCCATGTGGACAACACAAACTATTTTGTGCTATTGTGGAATAAGAAATTACCTCATTGATATCAGTTTATATGGAAAACGTCAAGTACCCAGCTTGCATTCATTGGATGATAGGTGGTAAGGTAGGCTAGATTGTTTAGTATGTTAACCCCTCCGAGAGAGAATGGCTGGTTGATTTGAGGTACTAGAGCTCTTGCCTTTTTGTTAGATATTTCCACTTAGCAGCATAGTACTCATCAAGGGTCATCAGGCTTAAATTTGACTTTGAAGAAGGCAGTGCATATCCATTTCAGCTCAAGCTTCTGCCCAGCTCTCCTCATCCTAATGAGCTTGTCATCAAACCAGGGTGAACATTAGTAGGGGAGCATGAATGAGAAGAGGCAAACATCCAGAGGTGACGTAGCAGCATTGTTTTAGGCTGCAAGTTCATCTCATGTGCAGTGGCACCAAAAAGAATCAGTGGCATGCAGAAGCAAATTGAATGACAGTTACGACATGAAAACTCTTGAATTTTCCTAGCTCAGAATAGAATGAGATCTTAACCACATGGGACAGCTAAGCTGAGCAGTATAGACCTGCAGCAGTAGCTAATGATACTGCCTCTTGTTCCTCATCCCTTAGAAGTCAGGTTTTTTTCAGGTAATAGCTGATATTTGGGCCAGAAAGTGGTTTTAATTGGCAACACTACAGTGTTTTATGCAATACTAGGTGCTATAGCTATTACAGCTTACTCCCAAGAGGTAGAGCAACTTGGTCCTTTACTTCCCCATGGGTTATCAAGCAGTCAGACAATATGGTGAGTACCTTGGATAGGGCAAAGAAATTGAAGATTCTTGCCAAAACAGGAGGATCAGTGAAATGGCACTTTGGGTCATACATTCAACAGAACAAATGAGTTCTAAATTTTGACATTGTGGATATGGTCTGCTGTTAGTTAAGGATGCATTTATGGTGACATAGCTCTAGCAGTTTCTCCATTTTAATATGGTTGCCACCAGTTACAGTTTTGCATCTTTATGGCTTTCCTCTTGTGTCTAGAATGCTCAGTTCACATCCAACCCAAACCTGCATAACTGACTGACTTCATGCTGACCCCCCCTTCAGAATTAGCTAGTAGATCAGCAAACTGTGCAGCTTTTCCATTATCTGGGTATCTCCCTTAGTCTTCAGAAATCATTTATGTTCCTTTCCTGAGATTTTTAGGGACCATTAAGAATACTGAATCTTTCATGGTAATGATTCAGAATAAATGCAGCTGATGTACTTTTCTGTATACTTCATAATGAACAGAATTGACTGCAGTGAATTTCTCACAGTAGTGGAATACATGTTTTTCTATCCTTGTGGTCACTACTGCTAGACTGCACATGAGTAAGATAGAATGCTACTCTCTCAATCATTGGAATATGCCCTTTCTTTAATTTTAACCCTGGCAAATGACTCCATGGTGTCAGAGCAGACTGCCACCTGTCAGGGGCTTTATTTCTTCAGTTCCATAGCAAAACTTATAGAGAGGCTAGTTGGGTTAGGCCTGAGGATCCCAACTCCAAGACTTAGTGCAGCAAGACCTATGGTTACCTAATGACAGTGTAAAATATAATACATTATCTTAGTGGGAGATTTCACTATGCTTCACAAGGTTAGTAATTTTAGTAGCTTCATTACTGGCAGTGTTGGTTGATGCATTTTTGTTATTCTGCAAATTGAAATCAAATTAAACACCTTGTGTTACTACCTGATTATGGCCATGTCCAAGACTGAAGAAGCTGATAAGAAAAGTGTATATGGGTTTGATCAAAAAATGTTGGCATTAATCCTGATGTGGTGGTGCATGGACTGCTACAACTTTCTAATTTGCTGACTGAGTATGTAAGACGGTTACAGACTTCAGAAAATGATACATGGGAAATTTTGAGACTGCAACATGTGACACTGTCTTGCCTTCAAAGAGAGGAGTTGTAAATTACAGAGTAGAGCAACTGAGACATATGGACAGTGGTTGTTTACATTGTAGAAGTTTGAGAATGAGCAGACGTCTGGAGGGAAGGCTCAGCCTATGTGGAATTTGTGAAATCTCAACTCACTCTAGTCTGTTTTTTTTTTTCCAAGTCCTTTCCAATTTGAGACAGCTTTTTGGTTGCTGTAGGCAGTGGCTAAATTGAATATTGGAAAGCTCAGAATGATTTTAGTATGATGTACTTCATGGTATGAAAAGAACAAGGCTGTGGCAAATCTGTCATCCAGGAAAAAAGTGTACAACTGAGGTAATAGTGTGCATGAGCTATGATTTTTCAGAAGCTACTTTTTTGCAGGGGGCTCAATTTACAGAGGCCATGAAAGAAGTGTCATAGATGTAAGGTAAAGGGTAAGCCATTGATGTCCTTGAAGAATGCAACTGCAGTCATAACATATGGGTTGTCCTGCCTCAGGCATCCCTCGGTTGGCCGAATTCCAAAGTCTGGGTCCGGCGTCGGCTGGTGTCGCCTCCTCTCCGACGTCACAACGGCTGGAGTATAAAGGCATCGGCCGACGCCATCTTCTTCAGTCTTTCTTGCCGCGCGGTGCCCGAAGCAGAAGCAGTTCGCAAATGCCGGTCGGTCAGCTCCTGTGTTTTCAGTACCGAAGTCATCTAAAAGCTAAGTACCCCGTTGGGGAACATTTTTTCTTGCCTCAGCCGATGTCAGAACAAATTGAGAAAGTTAATAATTGTTTGTCTTGTGGTAAACAAATACCTCATAAGGACTTCCATTCTTACTGCCTTCCTTGCCTGGGCCCAGACCACGACGTCTCGGCCTGTGCTGCCTGTGCTTGCTTTAATAAGCGCACTCTCAGGCGCCGGGCAAAATTTGCCGAGGACTTTTTCGGTAAATCTTTCGCGTATATCATGCCGTCTGATCATCCGACAACTCAATCTGCCAAAAAACGAAAGGACTGGGACCGACATCCTCGGCCCGCGTCCACCACCGATGCTACTCCTATACCCTCCGCTAGTGCTTCGGTCCCTTCGGAAGCGGTAATTCAACCGCTGCAGGCCGACGACACAGCGTTAACATGACCTTCGGTCTCGGAGATTTCTCCGGTGCCGGTTGTTGATTTTCTTCCGGAAACCGAAGTTCTGGATCTACACGACACCATTTCTGTAGACAAGGTTACTCCTGCACGTGGGGCTGCTAGGCCTCCTTTATCCATGTCCATCAAGGCCTTTGCACGTGCTAAGGCCTCCAACCAGGCCAAGGCCCATCCTAAACCTGCTGCTCAGGCCCCTTCTTCTGATAAACAGATCATGTCTCTTGCTGCAGATCTTATTTCTCTTATCAGGGGGTCTCAGCCTCATCCAGACTGAGGTTCTCAGCCACCTGCAGAAAAAAGGCCCAGAACTGAGCAGGCTGACAACCTCTCTTCAGATGAAGCCTCTGGGGATTCTGAGCATTCTGATACCCAAGAAGAATCCTTCCAGGCCTACGAGGACTCTGATGCTGAGGAATCAATTCCCTCTGCCTCCCCTCCAGAGGATTTCTCGTTTGGTGAAGTCCTGCATTCTATGCGGGAACATTTTAAATGGCAGGGTCAGGAATTCTCTGATTCCAGGAAAAGGCTACGTACCTTCCTCAAGCTTCCCCAGCACAGACCTTTAGCTATTCCACCTGTTATGGATGTTTTGGATGATGTTTTCTCTGACTACAGTGCTAACCCTGATTCTCTCCCCCCTGCTCCTGTCAAGCCAGACAGGTATTATAGGGTCCCTGACACTCACAAGCATCTCTTTAAGGCCCACTCTGTGGATCTAGAAACTATTTCACAGGGCCCCAAGGGAGTGGCTACTTCCACTGCCAAAAATCCACTGCCAGCGGACAGGGAAGCTAGGTCCCTGGAGAGATGGAGTAAAAAAGTTTATACCTCTACCACCCTAGCCATGAGGTCACTTAACTGCCTTTTTCACATGTTTCAGTACCAGGATTTTTTGCTGGATGATTTACAGAAAAAGATAGCCTCTCCTGAGCCTATTGATAGAAAGGCATTGCAGGATCATATACATAACACTCAGCAGGTTAACAACCATTTTCTTCAGTGTGGTTATGATGCATTGGAAGCTTCATGTAGGGCAGCTATGACTGGGGCTATGATACATAGACATGCTTGGTTAAAAGATCAGCCTTTGCCTGACCATGTTAAAGTAAAGTTACTGGATGCACCTCTGGAAAAACAGAAGCTTTTTGGTGCTAATGCACAAGATGTGTTGAAATCCATTGAGGAAAAAGCTAAGTCAGTACAGACAGTCAAGGATTTCCTTCAGGTTCAGCCACCCAGATTCAGCAGAAACTGGCCTTCAAAGAATTGGTCCTTCCCAGGCTCTGACAAGTTTCAAAGGGGAAAAAGCAGGCGTGCCCGAGGTAGAGGGCAATACCGAGGATCCTACAGGGGCCGCCACTGGCAACCTCCAAATCAAAGAAGTGGCGCAGACAGCCCAGCTGCACCACAAGGACAATCACAATGACTTGACTTTCATACCGCCTACAAAGGCTCAAAGAGAAGCACCTTTGGGCGGAAAATTATCCTTATTCTCAAAAAACTGGCATATCTTAACCAAGGACAACTGGATTCTGGATTTAATAGACAACGGTTACAGATTCCACTTCCATACTTTACCAATAAGACAAGGCATGCCAAACCTGCCACATCATCAAAGGGCAGAGGCACTCACTCAAGTTTCAAAGCTGTTAAGTATAAAAGCAATAGAAAGGGTTCCTCCTCAGGAACAAGGCCAGGGATTTTATTCAAGACTGTTCCTTGTTCCAAGAAAAGAAAACAAATGGAGACCTATACTGGACTTGTCAATTCTAAATACTTTTCTGATTGTGCCAAAGTTCAAAATGCTGATGCTGCAGCAACTCCTTCCCATGCTGGGCAAGGGGTCTTGGCTGGTCACTCTGGACCTCAAGGAGGCATACCTGCATGTCCCAATCAGACAAAGCTGCAGAAGATACCTCAGATTTCTTGCAGGGACGGAGCATTATCAATTCTCAGCATAGCCGTTTGGCTTATCTACTGCGCCCAGAGTGTTCACGAAATGCCTGGCATCAGTAGTGGCACACTGCAGTCTCCAGGGGATTCAAATATACCCCTACCTGGACGACTGCCTCATACAAGCAGACAACAAACAAACCTTAAAAGCAAACTTGGACTATGTCATACAACTACTGCAGGCCTTGGGATACACAGTCAACATTCAGAAGTCAAGACTACTGCCATCCCAACAGATTATTTTCCTAGGAGCCAAACTGGACACAGAAACTCAAATGGCCTGCCTCACAGAGGAAAAACAACAGCAGTTACCAGAGTACTTCAAAGGCCTAGCAAAACTCTCCCAGCTGACTGCAAGGAAAATTCTGCAGGCCCTGGGGTTCATGGCATCTTGCATTCTTCTGATACCTTTGGCAAGACTTCATATGAGAAAGCTGCAATGGTATTTAAAAAACTTACGGTCTCAACACAGCCAAAGCCTAGAGGACGTAATCCCACTTATTCCATGTCTGCAAAAGGAATTTTTGTGGTAGGCTCAAGCCAGTTAGTTAAACAAAGGCATGTCTTTCAACAGACCTCAAGCAGATCATGATTACAACAGACGCCTCAGATCATGGATGGGGGGGCGCACATGGAGGGCAGATGCATTCAAGGTCTATGGACACCAAAGGAAAGACATCTGCACATAAACCAAAAAGAGATGTTGGCAGTGATACATGCAGTCGAGACTTTTGAAAAATCACTACAACAAGGACATTTGCTAATAAGGACAGATAACACCACTGTCATGTGGTATATAAACAAGCAGGGAGGCACCCATTCTTATCCCCTCTGCAGACTAACAATGCTTCTCTGGGAAAAATCCCTGAGTCTGAAGATACATTTGAAATCCCAGTTTGTGCCAGGCAAGGGCAATGTACTGGCGGACAAGCTGAGCAGAAATTTCTTGGATCCACACGAATGGATGCTACATCCTCACATTTTCTCACAAATAACAAAGACATGGGGAAGACCGGACGTAGATCTCTTTGCTTCCCTTAAATCATCACCTGGAGAAGTTCTGCACAAGGACCCACCATCCTCTAGCCTGGAAAACGGATGCTCTCTCCTTCAGCTGGAATTCCCTAAAAATTTATGCATTCCCTCCTCTACCTCTGCTGGCCAAGGTGATACTGAAGATCAAAGCAGAACAACCAACAGGCATTTTGATAGCTCCAGACTGGCCAAGGCAACACTGGTACCCATTGCTGTTGAGCATAAATCGGACCAGACCGTGGCCTCTGACCCTATGGCCCCTGCTCCTAACACAACACAATTACAGGACTGTCCATCAAGACCTGAAAACATTGCATCTGACAGCCTGGAGGTTACCATGACTCCTCCAACTATCTCTCTTTCCAAAACAGTTCAAGAGATCTTACTGGAAGCACGCAGACCTTCCACCAGAAAAACCTATTCTGCCAAGTGGAAGAGATTTAGCATCTGGAATGCCAACAGGGGTCAGGACACAACATTGCTGAGTATACCTCCGATATTAGAATACTTGGCAGAAATGTTTCATACTGGACTCTCATACTCTTCTATTAAGATTCACGCCTCAGCAATCTCAGCAAAATACAATTGTGACCCTCCTGTGTTTTCACATCCTTTGCTAAGACAGTTCCTAAGAGGGATAAAGAATATCAAACCTCCCAGAAAACAACCAGTACCTGCATGGGACCTCAATTTCGTTTTGGAAAAATTAACTCTTCCTCCTTTTGAGCCAGCAGCAACTTCAGAAATGCAATTTCTATCATGGAAAACGGTCTTCCTATTGGCAGTCACATCTGCAAGAAGAGTCTCGGAGATACAGGCACTCATGGCAGTGCCTCCCTTCCTCATTTTTCATCAGGACAGAGTTTCTCTAAGAACCAATCCTACATTCATGCCAAAAGTTATCTCCAGGGTGTCTCTAAATCAAGCTATTCACCTGCCAACTTTCTTCCCCAATCCTCAAAATAGGGGGGAAAAACTGCTGCATACTTTGGACATACACAGGCAACTACGCTACTACTTGGACAGAACTAAGGCCACCAGAAAGTCTGACCAACTGTTTGTAGCCTATGCTGCTGGAGTACAAGGAAAAGCAATCTCCAAACAAACAATTTCAAAATGGATTGGACACTGCATCAGATTCTGCTATTCTTTCCATGGAAAAGGTGTGCCAGCCAATATTAGGCCACATTCCACCAGAGCTATAGCCACATCCACAGCTTTCCTAAGAGGAGTGGTAACAAAGGACATTTTAGAGGCTGCTACATGGAGCTCCGTGCATACATTTACCAAGCACTACAACCTACCCTTATACTCCAGATCCCGAGCAGGCTTTGCTTCGGCAGTCCTGCAGGGGATTTTAGCTACACCATCCCTCTCTTAGTTCCATCCACCCCTAGCTTGGCTATGGTATTCAACCCATATGTTATGACTGCAGTTGCATTCTTGAAGGACATAGTACAGTTTTGTACCTACCATAAATGTAGATGTCCGATAGATATGCAACTGCAGTCAGATTTTCCCACCCTCCTACCCCTCTGCAACTTTCTTTATGGGTCCCTACCCCTATTCCTATTAGCTGGGGGTATCTCCTATGGTGTATCTGTTTATTACTGTTGTGCATGTTTGGAATTTTTTATCCATTCTCCAAATTTAGCCTTCCTAGGAGGGCACCTGGCATCTGGGGCAAGAAACACTGAAGAAGATGGCGTCGGCTGATGCCTTTATACTCCAGCCGTTGTGACGTCGGAGAGGAGGCGACACCAGCCGACGCCGGACCCAGACTTTGGAATTCGGCCGACCGAGGGCTGCCTGAGGCAGGACAACCAATATGTTATGACTGCAGTTGCATATCTATCGGACATCTACATTTATGGTAGGTACAAAACTGTACTTTTCCTGATGTACTTAATCATGAGGTTTGCAGAAATTTGAGTTCTCAGTCATCTGTGGATTGGAAATGGAGCCTATCTTATGCACTGTATTGTGATACTCTGAAGCATAAAATAGAAAAAGTTATATGATCAAGCTAAGTAAATGTTGAGGAGAAATCTGATATATAGGGTGTGTTTTCCCACTTTTCTTTCTGAAATATGTAATGGGAGGATAGCCTGTTTTTTTTTCCCCCTGAAGTATTTCTCCAGGATTAGACTTTATGATAAGCAGATGTTACTGTATTTTTTAAATGGTGAACTGATTTTTGAATACTTGTTTTGAGAGTTTATGGTGGACTTCAAGATGTGGACCACCGAGATAATTTTTTTTAACTAGAAACTGACTTTAAACATTCCTTCTTTGTGAATTTTAGCTTGAATGAGGAGTAGCTTAAAATTCCGTAAATGGAGATTATAATTGCCATGGATGCTACTTTAGCTAACCTGCATTGAACTAGTCAAAATTGAAGTGGAAATCCGTAAACATCCTCATGCCACCTGCAGGACAGTAGATGAAGGAGGTAACCGCATAATACTTCTTAAGCTCATGACGAAGCCGCGGTGGTGCAGCGGTAGCGTTGTCACCTCACAGCAAGAGGTTCTCCCGTTCGATTCTCGGCTGGAGCGCCTTCTGTGTGGAGTCTGCATGTCCTCCTCGCGGTCGAGTGGCATTTGAAAGACATGCGTGACTGGGTGTGCCTTCGTTGAAGGTTGGGTGTCGGGCTGGCACCTCGGCACCATAAAAATCTACTGCCAATCATTAGCGGACCAGAGTTCTGCTGTGGCAACCCCTAACCAGGAAAAGCCGAAATAAGAAGAACAACTTCTTAAGCTCATGACATGCTTAAAGGAGTTGAATAATGCAACTGTAGCCTGGGGAGTAGTGCATTTAAAAGTTACAAAACACTGTCACTCATCCCTGATTCTTTCTGAGGGGAGATATTGACTAATGAAAAACAGAACCTGGGCTATAAAAATGCTGCTAAAGTTAGATTAAAGTAGTCATCAACACAAGTGTCCATTGTATATGCCAGGTCACATTCCCACAGTAAGACAAACTAGCCTGACATTGCTGTATTGTAGTTGGGTACCACCTAAGGGAGAATGGGTACCCTCTTTCAACACTAGGTTCTTCCCAGAAGCCATAGGTATGTCCATAACATCCACTGATTGTAGAATAGTAGGAAATTTCACCCTGTGATATTGGTAAGACCCTATGTCTAAATGTATCCTTTAATTTGGGAGTGCTGTGGCCTGTGTGGACATGGTAACTGTTTTTTTTTTTTTGTTGACTGGCATGCCTCTGGCAGTCTTTAAAAAATGTACATTGGGAGACACCTCTCAACCGTACCGAATTCATCAGTATTTACCGGTTTTGAGGGCAAAATAATGGGATGTCACGAATTCCCGAGTGGCCCCTTTAATTCCCATTTTTTGTTTGTTTTTTTTTTATATGCAACTTTAAATTTATGGATGACGTCACCACGCATCGTCAGGGTACTGGAGCATGTATGATGATGACGACATCAGCTATGTGAGGCAGTGCTCTCGGAGACCCAGGAGATTTAAAAAAAAAAAAGAAAAACTTCATCTGTTAACACTTAACAGCCGCCGACTTGCGGGCAGCTTGTGGGGACTGGGGAAATTTCACTTTAAATAGACTCTGGCTAAGTGGCTATCTGTAGTCACTTATCCAGCAGGCAGGTGTATAGAAGGATTACTTGTTGGGAAAACTTAGCTATTTATCATAGACCTGCATTTGTTTATGGGGCAAACATGAAGAGGGGGGAACTGTTATGGGCCAATAAGGCACCGATTATACTGACGCTGCATGGACCAGGGAGCCCTCTGCCAACCTAGGTAAGATCCAGTAGGAAAATGCATCAGGACTTTGCACTTGGCACTGCTTTTAGATGAGGTACAATACCATGATGCATATTACTTATATTATCTTAGCGCTGTACTATTTATTACGTTGATTATCCAGGATCAACTACTGAAGTAGTTCTCAATAAGTAGCTAGTATTTTCTATAGCTAAATTAGCTGCAGGAGCATTATAAAAAGCTGTAAATTGGACATAAAATATCCGTTAGTAGTGGGACCACTGACTGTAATACTTAAAGTTTTTCATGCCAGCAGGGAGTGATGCCCAGGTTTGTGTGTGGTTGTTTGGAAATCACCTTCAAAGCAAACATTGTCTTTTCAGTTATGCATAACAGGTGAATCACACTTTGGCAGTGAAATGTTAATATTGATAGATACACTTGACATTATTACACAACAGATAGTTGTTTATTGTAAGACACATGATAGAACCTAGTAAAAGATGAGATAGAGCAAAATTTTCATATGTAATTAATGTTGCAATTTATCTGATTTACAGGCAGCCATAGTTTGTTGTATAATCCTGCCCATAAGCAATGGCTCATGGTAGAGGAACATCACCCTATCGGAGTGTAATTTGATCTTTTTCTATTGTGAGACCCGAGTTCATCTTCCTATTTCACCTAGTGTAATAAGTTGCTCGTCTCTTTATAATGCAGTCCTGTTGCTGGATTTTAGACTGTGGCTTTCATCACCACTGCTGTTAGTCACTGTCTTGGAAGTAAATGTGTGAGGAACGGTAGCAAAGTGCTCTGGGAGATGTAGTCTGCTTTGTGTAGGTTTATTCTGTAGCAAAATAAATTGCTGTTTTAAAAAAGGTAAACGATATTCCTCAAACCCATGATACCATGGCAGTCACTTGCTTCTTAGATATTAGATTGGTTAATTTTTCTCATTACTTACAAAACTGGCACAAGTGGTGTGCTGATGCTATAAAGAATTTTGTATGAGACAAGTACTAGTCTCGTAGACACTAAAACAAAACAGAAACTTTATGAAGAGGATGTCCTTCAAGAATGCAACTGCAGTCATAACATGTGGGTTGTCCTGCCTCAGGCAGCCCTCGGTCGGCCAGATTCCAAAGTATGGGTCCGACGTCGGCTGATGTCGCATTTCTCTCTGACGTCAGTGCGGCTGGAGTATATAAGCATCAGCCGACGCCATTTTCTTCAGTCTTTCTTGCCGCGCGGTGCCCGAAGCAGAAGCAGTTCGCAAGTGCCGGTCGGTCAGCTTCTGTATTCTTCGATCCGAAGTCATCAAAAAAGCTAAGTACCCCGTTGGGGACCTTTTCTTGCCTCAGCCGATGTCAGAAATTACTGAAAAAGTTAACAATTGTCTGTTTTGTGGTAAACAAATACCACACAAGGATTTCCACTCTTACTGTCTTCCCTGCCTTGGCCCAGACCACGCCGTCTCGGCCTGTGTCGCCTGTGCTCGCTTCAATAAGCGCACTCTCACTTTTACGATGATAAATTTGCTTATACAATGCCGTCGGAACTTCCGACATCGCAGACTCCTAAGAAACGAAAAGACCCGGACCGACATCCTCGGCCCGCGTCTTCCACCGACTCCACACCAAAACCTACTGCGAGTGCTCCAGTTCCCCCTGAGACGGTTATTTCACCGCCCCGAACCGAAGGCACCGCATTTCCGATACCTCCGATACTGGAGGCCACACCGACGCCAGTTATAGATTTTCCTCCGGATACTGAAACCGAGGAAATGCCCGAGACCATTGCTGTAGATAAGGTCACTCCTACACGTGGAGCTGCTAGGCCTCCTATGGCCATGTCTATTAAGGCCTATACACGTGCTAAGGCAGCCAGCAAGACCAAGCACCTTACTGTTAAGGCCTTACCTCAGCCTACTCCTGAAACACAAATCATGACTATGGAAGCAGACTTAATTTCCATGATTAGAGGTTCACAGGCCCATCCTGAGAGAGGATCCCAGCCTCCTTCAGATAAGAGGCCCCGGGTTGAACCCTCTGACCCTATCCCTTCAGATGAAGATTCTGAGGACTCTGTTCACTCCGATGGCCAGGAAGAGCTCTTCCAGACCTATGAAGACTCGGATGCAGAGGACTCCACTCCCTCGGCCTCCCCTCCTGAGGACATTTCTTTTGGGGAAGTTCTGCATACCATGAGGGAACATTTTAAGTGGCAAGGCCAGGAATATTCCGATTCCAGAAAGAGCCTTCAAACCTTCCTTAAAAAGCCCCAACACAGGCCCCTGGCTATACCTCCTGTGCTTGATGTTTTGGATGACCTATACTCTGATTCCAGTGTTACCCCGGATACTCTTCCTCCTGCCCCAGCCAAGCCAGACAGATATTATAGGGTCCCAGAAACACATTCTCATTTCTTTAGGGCCCATGCTGTTGATTTAGAAACTATTTTTTCAGGGACCTAAAGGGGTTTCAGCATCCACCTCCAAAAACCCTTTGCCTTCCAACAGGGAAGCTAGGTCACTAGAGAGATGGGGGAAAAAGGTCTACACCTCCACTACTTTATCTATGAGAGCTCTGAATTGCCTCTTTCATATGTTTCAATATCAGGATTACCTGTTAGATGATTTACAGAAAACATTGGCCTCTCCTGAACCTTTAGACAGGAAGTCTTTGCAGGAAGCTGTACATAATTCTCAGCAAGTCAGCAATCACTTTCTGCAGTGTGGATATGATGCACTGGAAGCTTCATGTAGGGCAGCTATGACAGGGGCGGTCATTCATAGACATGCATGGTTAAAAGAACAACCTCTACCAGATCATGTTAAGGCAAAACTTCTTGATGCACCCTTGGAAAAGAATAAGCTTTTTGGTGCTAATGCTAAAGATGTGTTAAAGTCCATCGAGGAAAAAGCAAAATCAGTTCAGACGGTCAAAGATTTCCTCCAGGTTCAGCCACCCAGATTCAGTAGGAACTGGCCTTCTAAAAACTGGTCCTTTCCTAATCCTGAAAGATTTCAAAGGGGTAAAAACAGGCGTGGCCAAGGAAGAGGACAATACAGAGGTTCTTACAGGGGCCGGCAATGGCAACCAGCAAACCAAAGAGGTGACACAGGGGTCTCCCCTGCCCCTCAGGGACAATCTCAATGACTTTCCTCTACTTCCACTGACCAAGGAGCAAAAAGAAGCTCCCTTGGGCGGAAAATTATCTCTGTTTTCAGACAATTGGCACAAACTGACAAAGGACAAATGGATTTTGGACATTATAGACCAAGGTTACAGGTTCCACTTTCATACCTTACCAAGAAAACAAGGCATGACAAACCTACCACAAAACCAGAGGGCAGAGGCTATCAAGCAAATTTCTCTGCTTGCTCAGATCAAAGCAATAGAAAGAGTTCCACAACAAGAACAAGGCCAGGGGTTTTACTCAAGACTGTTCCTTGTTCCAAGAAAAGAAACTCAGTGGAGACCAGTACTGGATTTGTTCGCATTAAACACCTTTCTCATAGTACCAAAGTTCAAAATGCTGACTCTACAGCCACTCCTTCCCATGCTGGGCAAGGGGTCTTGGCTGATTACTCTGGACCTCAAGGAGGCATACCTGCATGTCCCTATCAGACACAGCTGCAGAAGATCTCAGATTTCTTGCAGGGCCAGAGCATTATCAATTCTCAGCATTGCCATTTGGCTTATCTACTGCGCCCAGAGTATTCACAAAATGCCTGGCTTCAGTAATTGCTCATTGCAGGCTCCACGGGATCCAAATTTACCCGTACCTGGACGGCTGCCTCATACAAGCGGACGACAAATTGATTTTGACAAAAAACTTGAACTATGTCATACAGTTGCTACAGGCTCTGGGATACACAGTCAACTTCCAAAAGTCAAGACTTCAGCCATCCCAGCAAATAACCTTCTTAGGAGCCAATCTAGACACAGCCTCTCAAATGGCTTACCTGACAGAAGACAAGCAAGAGAAGTTAACTCATTATTTCAAAGGTTTGGCAAAACTCACCCAGATGACTGCAAGGAATTTCCTACAGGCCCTGGGTTACATGGCATCCTGCATTCTCCTGGTTCCATTAGCAAGACTACATATGAGAAAGCTATAATGGTACCTAAAAAGCCTATGGTCTCAGCACAGCAACAACCTAGAGACAACCATACCGCTCATTCCATGCCTACAAAAGGAATTCTTATGGTGGGCCTCGGTAAGCCAGGCAAACACAGGTATGTCATTCAAAAAACCTCAGATAACACAGACCATGACCACAGATGCCTCAGACCTTGGATGGGGGGCGCACATGGAGGGCAGATGTATACAAGGACAATGGTCTCCAAAGGAAACACATCTGCATATAAACCAAAAGGAAATGCTGGCAGTAATGCATGCCATCGAGGCCTTTCGACAACAACTTCAGCAAGGCCATCTACTGATACGGACAGACAACACCACTGTGATGTGGTACATAAACAAGCAAGGGGGGGCACCCATTCTTGCCCCCTTTGCAGACTGACAATGAATCTTTGGGAAAAATCACTGAGCCTAAACATACAGTTGCAATCCCAGTTTGTTCCAGGCAAAGACAATGTGCTGGCGGACAGCCTAAGCAGGAATTTCATAGATCCACACGAGTGGAGGTTACATCCGAAAATCTTCACACAACTCACCTCGAAATGAGGCAGGCCAGAAGTAGACCTATTTGCCTCCCACCTCAACCATCATCTACAAAAATTCTGTTCAAGGACATATCATCCACAAGCTTGGAAAATAGATGCTCTTTCATTCAACTGGAACTTCCTAAAAATCTATGCATTTCCACCCCTGCCACTGATGACCACAGTATTACTAAAGATCAAATCAGAGAGGCCCAAGGGGATACTAATAGCTCCAGACTGGCCAAGACAACACTGGTATCCACTACTACGGAGCATATGTCACAACAAAAAGTGGGCCCTTCCCCAATGGCCCTTACTTTTGACTCAACACAACTTCAAAACACTGCATCCAAACCTTCAGACGCTGCAGTTAACAGCCTGGGAGATCCCATGAATAACCTCAATCTATCTCTCCCCAAGGAAGTTCAGCGGATATTAACAGAAGCTCGAAGACCATCCACCAGAAAGGTTTACTTAGCAAAATGGAAAAGATTCAGCATTTGGAATACCAGCAAGGGACATGATGCATCATTACTGAACATCCCACTCATCCTGGAATATTTGGCAGATATGCTACAGAATGGACTCTCCTATTCTTCTATAAAGATACATGCTTCAGCTATTTCAGCTAGATATAACACTGATCCACCTGTGTTTTCACATCCTTTGTTAAGGCAATTCCTCAGGGGAATCAAGAACATTAAGCCACCAAGAAAGGCCCCAGTGCCAGCTTGGGACCTCAACTTTGTCCTAGAAAAACTGACTCTACCTCCCTTTGAGCCAGCAGCTTCAGTGGACTTACAATTTCTCTCATGGAAGACAGCTTTCCTGTTGGCAATCACCTCAGCAAGAAGGGTTTCGGAACTACAGGCCCTAATGGCAATACTACCGTTCATAATCTTTCACAGAGACAGGGTCTCCTTAAGAACCAACCCTACTTTTATGCCAAAGGTGGGATCCAGGGTTTCTTTAAATCAAGCTATTCACCTGCCTACTTTCTTCCCCAATACTGAGAGCAAAGGGGAAGACTGTTGCATACCTTGGACATTCACAGACAACTTTGCTACTACCTGGACAGAACCAAGACCAGTAGGAAGTCTGATCAGCTTTTTGTAGCTTACACCCCTGGAGTACAAGGAAAAGCAATTTCCAAACAGACTATTTCAAAATGGATTGGACATTGCATCAGATTTTGTTATTCCTTCCATGGGAAGAATGTTCCAGCCAATGTCAGACCACACTCCACCAGAGCTACAGCCACCTCTACAGCTTTTTTAAGAGGGGTGCCTACAAAAGACATTCTAGAAGCTGCTACATGGAGCTCCGTGCATACATTCTCCAAACACTACAATCTCCCTTTATACTCCAGATCCAGAGCAGGCTTTGCTTCGGCAGTCCTGCAGGGTTTGATTGTCACACCATCTCTTTCCTAGAGCATTCCTCCTCCCCCAGCTAAGCTATGGTATTCAACCCACATGTTATAACTGCAGTTGCATTCTTGAAGGACATAGTACAGTTTTGTACCTACCATAAATGTAGATGTCCGATAGATATGCAACTGCAGTCGGATTTTCCCTCCCTCCATACCCCTCTATGCCTTGGGTCCACTCCTATCCCTGTTTCTCTTAGCTGGGGATATCTGTTATGGTGTATCTGTTTATTGCTTACTTATTTGTCTGGAATCCTGTTTTTGTCTTTCAATTTGATTACAGCCTTCCTTGGAGGGCACCTGGCATCTGGGGCAAGAAACACTGAAGAAAATGGCGTTGGCTGATGCTTATATACTCCAGCCGCACTGACGTCGGAGAGAAATGCGACATCAGCCGACGTCGGACCCAGACTTTGGAATCCTGCCGACCGAGGGCTGCCTGAGGCAGGACAACCCACATGTTATGACTGCAGTTGCATATCTATCAGACATCTACATTTATGGTAGGTACAAAACTGTACTTTTCCCAGCTTGTTGATTTTATTGGGTGCAGCTGACGCTGGTACCACAAATTGTTGCAGCAGCTCTGTTTATGTCATTAACACAGCTAGGCTAATAGTTAAAAATACAGCAAAGTTTGTGCAAACTCAACTACCAGCATAACAAATCAAATGCAGTGATTCTCTGCTAGAGGAATCAAAACAGTTATGGGAAAGTTGAAGAGGAAGTGGGGATGGATCGGGTGGGGTAGGATGATAACAGTGGTCATAGCTCTCTCAGAGGAAGAAATCTGGACAAAGCCAAAAGTAATGCTGGGACAAAGGCCAAAAATAGGGACAGATTTTAAATATTGCTCCTGTAAGCTCAGATAGTTGCTAGAATAACAGGTTTTGCATTATTATGTATTTTCTGAGGGGCATGAAGTCTAAATTCAAATGTCTGCCAACTATTTATTATTATTTATTGACTTTAATCTTCATGTTGGTATCCCACAATTCCACTGGAGTGGGTAGGGTTACATGATTTTGTACGCAAATATTATGTTAATCAGTGTCCCAGTTTTGGCCAGTTGTACCTACTTTTCATGGGCCTTCATCCAGATTTTTGATGTTTCCAGGTTGATAGGTATGGCAGGGATACTAGAATATGTCCCTATCTTAAGGCATTCATGGCATCTCAGTCAGTAGTAAAAACTAGTACAAGTACATCAGTTAACACTGAACCCAAGTACACATGCAAGATCTGAAAATACAAGCATATGCTAAGATGCTTCTGGAATCTGGAAAAGAGGATACGTAACAACTGTCTTCTCTGCAGCTGATCTGCTTTTTTACATATTTTTTTCCCACAGAATGTGTACTAACTGGGTTATTGTGCTTTATGATTCAGTTATGTAAAGAAAAAAAAACACAGAGCATAGCATTTGCATCGTCTGATTGTCACATACTACATTCCTAATCATTATTTGTTGCCAGAAATTTCCATACAGTGGTTTAAGTATTGCAAGAATTTATTGCACCTGACTTTTTAAACAATCTATATTGAAAAGACACTCTGTGTGCATCTTTCTAATGGTTCTTAGATTTATTCATTCTTTGTATGTTAGCAGCTCTTATGGCTGCTGCTGTTTTGAAAACCCCATTTATTTTAATAATGTATTTTTTTTTTTCTTTATGGAAATTAGCAGAAGTTAGGAGCATGGAAAGCACGACAGCCAAAATTCATTACTATCTGTTGCTTTTTCTGGACAGTTGCTGACCCTGTAATGCAGAGAAAAGTCCAGTCCTCATAGGCTGAACAGCAAGAGCTGGATTATACCCCTCACCAAGCTGCACTCTTGTCTTTAAGACTTTGGAATGAGATGTCTGCTTCTGCAAAAGAGCTCAGCATGTTGGATTCTCTGGGACCCAGTACTTTAAGTCTTTAATAAGCTAGCTGTTGATAGTCTGCCTTAATTGAGAACCGCTGACTCAGCTGTCTCTGTTTTTTAGGAGTTCCAGTCCTTGGAAAGTCCTGGCTGAGGGCAATCTCTTCTTAAACTCAGGCCAGCATTTGGCAGGAATTCATGCATTTGTGTCTGACTTACAAAAATGATGTGCATAAACATTTTGCTGTTCAGCATCTTACACTTGGTGCTTGTTTTTCTAAAGCTTCTTACACCAGGCTGTAATCATTTCTTTATTTCTGTACTTGTAACCTAAAGAAGAAAGATGTGTTGATGTCAGTTCTTTCTCTCTACTGCTTCATATTTTAAGAAGTCTGAGATTTCTGTCCTTTTCTTATGATATTGGCATAAATTCATTTTCGTAGTCTTACTACATGCTATAATGGTGCAACTGCCACTTACCCTAGTCTTTAGTAGGGCTGTTAAGAGCCTTTCTGAAAGGTAAACACATTCCAGCACAGTTATTCATAAATAATGAACAGCTAGCTTCTTTTTTGTCATTCCAGTTCCTACCAATAACAAAAGTTTTGGAAAGTAAAAGAGTATGGAAAAGCTTATCTTTATGAAAGAATAAATACGTTTGTGATAGTTGTTTATCTATCAGCCAGCAGAACCTCTTTCACTTCTAGCCAACAAGGATAATTGTCATGCTTTTCTCAGACTTTGCCTGTTGCAGAACAAATGTCACTACAAAGTAGTCATGTATGTCACTGATATGCTATAGCTACACCTCTTAACTGTACAGAATTTTGCCATATATATTTCGTCCATTTTTCCATAAAATTAATGTTTTCTGGCAAATCACTGGCAAGTCATTAAAGATAAAAGTCAGAAATTGACATATATTTGAGTTTCAGACTTTATATCCTTCAGTAAATTCATGCTAAAGCAAAACTGTTATCTTGTCAACATTCTAAGTTTGTAAAAGCAATATTTAAAAATTGTTCCTGCTTTAGGCCTTTGTCCCCCATAATTTATGTCTTTGTCCAGATTTCTTGCTCTAAGAGGTTGAGAGGTATGTAACAAACATGCAGACTGAATCAATGGAAGTCATGTGATGGTAGTATAATTCATTCAGATTTGGATGCAGCCAGAAACCTGTGTTGGTGCCACTTGTACTGGATCTTTCTTATCACGTTTCCAAGTATCTCGGTACTCCTTGAAAGATACCGACTTGGAAAGCCTACCATTTATTTTAGCTGCCTATTTTTAGCACGTCAGTAATTATTTCCAACCCACTCTCCTTTTTATACCTTTCCCCCATTTAAATGTAAGGAGTGCTGTTCTCCCTCCGTTTTACTCAGAATCAGATTTGCACCCATTGTATTTACATTTACCAGGTTGTACATCCAGAATATATCTTGGTTCTTTTCCAGTTTTAACAGCTCCAGTTCATTGTAGTTTTAACTTTGCAGGCATTCAGTCCCTACCCTTATCATAGCAACTTTGTTAATCCTGCCCACAAATTTTGTTTTTTACCGTACTGTTATTGAACAAACTACTTCAGATCAGGTCTGCAAGAGCACGGTGCGATGATGGCAGGATAATTTGTTCTTTAGAGTCTACCCTTCTCCTTAGCAGCATGCACTGTCAAAACAAATGCCAGCTAACTAAATAAATAAATAATGTATGTATCAGACAGCCTACCTTGCTTATATTTTTATTCATTCTTGCTTCATTTGAAACAGCCTTCCATAAAATGGAGAATCCCTCAGATGTTGGAAATCTCCTTACCCATTCTTAAGACAAAAACCTCCAAAGATGCCTAGAAAGAAGACTTCAAGTAAGGTTGCCACCTTTTCAAATGCCCAAAGTGGGACATTTGTTTGTGGAAATGTGACATTTTGGCAGGAGAAACATATTTTTGCCAAATTAAAGCTTATTCTTGCATCATTTGAGTTGCTTGTGTTGTATCATATAGCATTTAAGTATTTTAGATGCAAAATAACTGTTTTATGCAACTGTTAAAGGAAACTTAGGAAATATTTTTTTTCGTAAAATCTTAATATTTCAGGACATTTGGCATTTTTTAGTTTTTTTCCCAGGACACAACTGCCTAAATAGGGACTATCCCACTTAAAAGAAAATGGGTGGTAACCCTAAGTATAAGTGCCGGTGTTCCTTGAGACGTAAGGCAGACATGTTTGTTCAGTTTTACATGTGTCTTCTAACTTCACCTCATCGTTTCTTTTCTGGATTATTCTATTCTTTACTCTATTCATGTACTCAGCTACCATTTTTCTTATATTTTGTATCTTTTTATAGTTTCTACTGATTTTTGTTTTCCTTTCTTCTGTTCTCCCTAACTTGTTGCACTTATAAATTTTAAGATAATGGTTTTATGTATTCATATAATACTTTTCTGTATTAGATCTAAGCTTGAGAAGGTTCTCACTGTCCGAGCTAATTTGCCAACACAGATGGTCAGTTACAATACGAGAGAGACAGAGAGTCCAGTTTAGACATGGTAAAGCTGCTCAGAGAAACACATCCCTAGCAGATCATTTCTGTGTGTTCGAATCAAACATTGCCCTGTCAGACTTGTCCTTGCTTGTGTTTTCTCTGCTATTCAGCTGACTTAATTGGCAGCTGGGGCCATTTCTGAGAGCGAACACCTGACTAATTAATATTAGTCATCCCCCATGATTGCCACATAAGCATTGCGTTTCCCAGTGAGACCTCTTTATAGTATGGACCCCAGGAGAGGAAAGCTTAGTGGAGAACAGTCTCTGGATTGGGAATGCTTTTCCACATATGGAAACCTTTTAAGTTCAGGCTTCTGTGTCCAGTAAGCCTTTATGAATCTCAGAGTATCTTTCTGTTTATGTTTGAGCATAACATTAGTGTCTCTTGTATGGTTGCAAAAATACCATTTTATTTTGCATATTATATCAAATGTGTAGATTTTTATGTATGTTGATTTATTTCATTATAAATGGACTGTGATATAAACTGTGTGTATTTTTTCATGACTCAAGTATAAACTTTATAATATTTCTTTTTGCTATCTTTGACTCATGTTGTGGTTAAAAATATCCTTGGGCCAGCTCATCTACAATTCAAAATAAAATGAAAATGAATAATGATTTACAGTGTTTCAGCTACAAGTCTCAAACATTGTGCACTGTAACTCATAGACGGTGTAATCTACAGGTCAGTTTAATTCTCATTTATGTTCAGATATGTCTGGCTTGAGTCTTAAAATCTGACAGAAGATGTCCAGACACAGATTCTTAATACTGCCTTGGAAAAAGAAGTATTATTTGTTACCTCTTCAGTTGAAGCTTTGAAAAGATTTGATGAAATGGGAAATTTATATAAGGAGTCAAACAGATTTTTCAATCTCCCATTCCGAAGAATAACAGGAATTACCCTTCTACTCCTGGGTCCTTTTATAGAAAACCCTTTAAACAATCCCAACGGAAATCTAGAAAACAAAAAACATTTTCAAAGGACTTCAGAGAAAACAAGAGGTGCAGCACAGGTTCACTCACAGTCTTAAGAAAAATGTCTTTTTTCCATCCCTTACCCCCCTCTTCTCTTGCCACCCTTTAAATCCTGCAGGCGATCTTTCTTCATATCTCCCTGTAGGGAAACAGATAACAGTAGACATCTGAATGCTGGAAATTGTCCAGACTGGATACAAGTGGCATTGAAACTCTTTCTCTACAAACTTAGGAGTTCCTTCACATACCCCCCCAAAAAATCAAACCCATCTCTTTCCCATTGTCACTCCCCATATGATATCTCAAGGTGCCACAGAACTGGTTTAAAATTTAAAGCTTCTCATACTAATCAGAGAATGTGCTGGTTGCATGTATAGCAGAATGATTTTTTTGGAGGAGTGTGTGTCGTGTGTGTCAGGGATGGGCCACATTACATAGGGCTGTTACATAGAGAAATATAGGGGAAAAGGTAATCTACTCTGTCAGACAGCTTAGTAGTAGGAAATGAGTTGTTAATATGCACAAAGCAGGCACACGTGGTGCGTTACATATGCAGGTGAGCTGCACAGCTTATATAGGAAAAGTAACATAATTTTGAGCCAGTAGTATTACATTCTAAAGTTTTCTTCAGAAACTGCATTATATCCCAGCTACAGAGGTGCAGTAACAGAAGGGAGTCAAAAGTGTCACTTTGGAAGCTTAGCTTCTGATGTTCTTCGTGTTTCACTGTTGCAGTCATCACATTTGGGTTATCCTGCCAGGGGTAGCCCTCAGTCGGCCTGAATACCAGAGGCTTAGTATTTCTGTGTTGGTTGCTGTCGCTCCAGGACTGACGTCAGGTCATCAATGGTATAAAAACAGGCAGCCAACATCATTACATCAGTCTTTCTTGCCAAGGAGCCTGAAGCAGAAGCAGTTCACACGAGTGCCAGTCGGCCGCTACCTAAGTTTTCATTTCCGAATTGAAGTTGAAGTCTTCTATAGCTAAGTACCCCGTTGGGGATCCTTTTTTTCTTGCTTTAACCGATGTCAGAAAAAGTTAACAATTTTCTCGCCTGTGGAAAGTAAATACCACACCGAGACTTCCATTCTTACTGCATCGCCTGTTTAGGTCCAGACCACAATGTCCCTCGCTGTCTCTCTTGTGCTTTGTTCAGTGCCAGAACAATATGTTGTTGGGCCGTATTGTAGCTAGATATTTTCACTCTCAGTCCTCGAATTCCGATATGGCTTCGGTAAGCCATCCAACTACCGATCTTCCGAAAAAATGTAAGGATAAAGACAGAGACAGATCGCATAGGTCCAAAACTGCCAACGACGCTTCCACTAAGCTAGTCATCAGTTCTCCGGTCCTCAGTCAGGCACTTTCCCAGCCCCTGATGCCCGCTTCTGTGGATTCACAGGCTGCTACCGAGACCCTTTCGGAGTCCGGTATGCCGCAAGACTCTTCTTCAACTAAGGATCCTGCAGATGTCTCTACCTTGGATGGGTCCAGAGCCACTGAGCAGGCACCGGCTTCCGAGGAAGTACTTCACACTACTGATACTCGACACAGACCGACAACTTCTTTTGCGTCTTCAGTTTTTTCTAAAACTACCGAGTTTCTAAAGCCCAGGATACGAACTGCACCCAAAAAACCGACGACCCAAGCTCAGGCACTTGTTTCCTTGCCTCAGTCTCAAATGCTTAAAATGGCAGAAGACCTTATTATGCTTATTAGGGGAAGCCAGGCTACCCCTTCCAAAAGAAAAAAGAGACATGTCCCCAGTAGTTTTATTTGAACAGGAGTCCAATGACTCTGATGCTTCTGAATATGAAGACATGCAACCCCTCTCTGCTTATGAGGATTCTGATGCAGAGGAATCCATTCCTTCTGCCTCTCCACTCAAGGATTTTTCATTTGGGGAAACCCTGCATACTTTAAGGGAGCATTTCCAATGGGAATGTCAAGACTATCCTCAGTCAAAAAAGAGACTCAGGAAATTCTTAGATTTACCACAGCACAGACCTTTGGTCATTCCTCCTGTCCTGGATGTTGTGGATGATGTTTTTATGGAATCCAGTTTGACTCCTGACACCCTTCCTCCTGCTCCAGAAAACCTGACAGGTACTACAGAGTAATAAACCAACCACAGGATCTGGGATGCTGCAACAATTTATTCTTCAGGTACCTCGGCTGAATGCCTTCAAAGGAATAACCACAGAAACAGTTGCTGCATCTAATATAGTATACATCAAACCAATTAATCAATCAATTAATCAATTTTAAATAATCCAAGATTTAAAGAGACCATACAAAACTGAATACCATGCAAAAAAATCACATAAATAAGCAACATCAAAAGCAACCACAGAATAAATATGAATGAATGAACATTATTAATAACTAATGTCTCACAGTGTTGAGTTAAATAGTGAGATTCATTTCTAGATTTAAGCCCCTAGGTTTAAGAGTACCAAATTTCAATATGAATCTGCTTTCTAAATTTAATAAATTCTGCAAAAAATTACCAGCATTATGAAATTTAGGTTGGGCTAAAGCACAAAAAAAATAAAGAATCCATCATACCATTATGGACTGTATTAAAATGTTCAGATATCGGACTGTCCATCCTAAAATTTCGAACATCACCCATGTGTTCCAAAATGCGTATCTTAAGTTGATGTTTGGTTTGGCCTATATAATATTTTGGTGGAACACAGCCACAGCCAACAGTGTACACCACCCCACAAGATTTACAATCAAATCTATTAATGGCGTCATATTTAACCCCATTAATATTGCTGCCATATAAATTTCTGACTTTTGGACAAACTTTACACTTGCCACACTTAAACATACCATGTGTCATAGTGACACTATCAGACCTAACCATATAACTATTTCCACACCCTGCCAACCCCAAAAGGGTTCCCAGATCTTCCTCCAAATCAGTGGACAAAGGCCAAAAAGCAAGTCCTTTCCCTGCTCTCCATGAGGGCAAACAGCATGTTCCTGCAGAACAGATAGGCCAAGGTTTCTATTCCAGACTTTTCCTGGTACCCAGAAAAGAGGGCACCAGGCACCCAATCCTTGATCTATCCATTCTAAACACCTTTCTGGTGATACCAAAATTCAGAATGCTCACCCTCCAGTAGCTTCTTCCTGTGCTTTCCAAGAATGCTTGGTTAGCCACCCTAGACCTAACAGAGGCGCCTACCTATACATCCCAATCAGGGAATCTTGAAGGAAATACCTACGTTTCAGGGCAGGATCTATGCACTTTCAGTTCTCTGCGCTTCCCTTTGGCTTATCCACTGCTCCCAGAGTTTTCACAAAATGCCTGGCTCCACCCATTGCTTTTTGCAGACAAAGAAATATTCAAATTTACCCCCTACTTAGATGATTGCCTGATTCAGGCAGACAGTCGGGAAAAGCTGTTACAGCACCTGACCTTTGTAAAGGACCTACTGACCTCCCTGTGACCTCCCTGGGGTATATTATCAATGAAAAGAAATCAAAACTAATCCCCACACAAAAAATTGTATTCCTGGGAGCAAGTCTGGACACCGCATCCCAGATGGCATTACTTACTCATAGGTTCATAGGTAAGTACTAGGCATATGTAAGCCTAGCCAGAGTGTGTTGGCTTTCGCCACCCCCTTAGATTAGTTCCCTGTGATTGTGATCAGCAGAGCCATTAGTTCCCTGCGCCTCTGTCCAGCAGAGCCACTGCAGTGATTCCCGGGGTAAATTTTCTGTTTCCCATCCACCCGTCAAGGCTTCTCTTGAAGAGTGCTAGTGAGGGGCTCTGCCTGATGTATGTTGGAATTTTGTTCCAATGCATGGGGAGTCTCTGGGTCAGGAATCTATTCCTCCAGAACGTCCTATTTAACGTTGTGGTAAGGTTTATATTCCTAGAGTATGTGGCTCTCGGGGATTGGGTTTTTTTATGTGGAGCATATCCATCAATTCTGGGTTGGACATGGCCTTGTATGTCATGCATAGATCACCTCTGAGTAAGCGGTATGCAACCGAGTACAGCTGGAATTTCTTTAGTCAGGCTGCATAGGTCATCTGTTTGAGACCAGTAATCCTCTTGGTGAGGCACTTCTGTGGTCGTTCCAGCTGTTGCAAGTGTTTTGTAAGGTACATCCAAAATGGGGCATTGTATTCTATAATGGGTCTAATAAGTGATGAGTAGAGAGGCACAATAACCTCCTTTAATCTGGATGCGAAACCTTTTGAGATTAGGTGGGCCACATAGGAGGATTTTCTAACCACATTGGCAATATGATTATCAAAGGAGAGATTACTATCTACTTGGGTCCCCAGATCCCTTATTACTTTTTTTATATTTAGGGTATTATTACCTATGTGGTGGTTCGTGGGTACTTTGTTTTTTCCAAAGGGGATGACTATGCACTTTTTGGCATTCAGCTTGAGGCCATGATTTTGACACCAGATACCTGTCTCAGTGAGACCCTTCTGGAGGGTGTCTGTATCAGCCGGAGAATCAGTTATGGCCCCTAGTTTGCAGTCATCTGTGAACTTAGTCAGCCAAAGTCCTCCTGTGCTTGCCTGTACCTCTGAGAAGTATATACCGAACAGGAGGGGTCCTAGGACTGAGCCCTGGGGGGGCGCCACTTGTAACCGGTTTAGAGTTGGACCTAGAGTCTGCAACTCTCTCACCGTGTGGGTTCTGTCCGTAAGCCAATTTGCAACCCATCTCGTGATGTAGGGGTTAATGTTCAGATTGGTGAGCTTGTCTATAATACCAGAATGGGGAATGGTGTCGCCTTTGCGAGGTCTAGGTAGGCTGTGTGGACCTCCTTACCCTTGTCTAATGCCTTGGTAACTGTCTCGAAGAAGTCCACCAGGTTTAGGAGGCATGATCTGCCCTTAACAAGGCCAGACTGGATGGGGTCCAAAGTTTGGAGGTTCCCAATGTCTGTTAATGAGTTCCATGATGATGTGTTCCATTGCCTTGCAGACCAGGCTAGTCAGGCTTATAGGGTGATAGTTCCCGAGGTCCGTTGTGGCTCCACGTTTGTGGAATGGGATAACTGTTGCTGTGCGCCACTCTGTGGGTACGTAGCCTGTAGAGAGGCTGAGTTTGAATAGTGTATTTAGGTAGAGGGTTAGTTCATTTTGGAGCTCTTGTAGGAAGCAGCATGGGACACCGTCCAGTCCCATTGAGGCTGTATTTTTGGCTTTGGATAGGGCTGTTTTAACCTGTGTGTCGGTGATTGCTGGGGCCTTACATTCTTCTGGTATGGTTATGGGCCCTTTAGGGGGTGAGAGGGGTGTGAAGTTTGCACTAAACCTGTCTGCCAAAATGTTGGCAATATCAGTCAGTTCAGTGTATTTTGTGCCATTCTGCAGTGTATTTTGTGCCATTCTCCAGAAAAACAAGCCTGCCTGACAGGCTACTTCTCTCGACTAGCCACCAAAACCCAGTTATCCACAAGGAAAGTCCTGCAAGCTCTAAGGTTCATGGCCTCCTGCATTCTACTCATTCCATATACTAGACTGCACATGAAGAAAATACAATGGTACCTAAAAAGCCTTTGGTGTCAACACACTCAAAACCTGGAAACTATGATACCTATGATACCTTGTCTAAAGATAGGTTTTCTTTGGTGGGCAGCAGCTTGCAACCACAACAAGTGATTTCCATTCTCACATCCCCACACCATCCAGACCCTCACCACAGATGCATCAGACTATGCCTGGGGTGCACACCTGGATGGCAGGTGCATTCAGGGCCATTGGAGCCCAAATCAAATACATCTGCACATCAACCAAAAAGAGATGCTAGCTGTTCAGCACACCCTGACAGCTTTCAGACCCCTACTCTCCCTGGGGCCTCTACTAATCAAAACAGACAATACCACAGGGATGTGGGATATCAACAAGCAGGGAGGAACTCACTCTTATCCACTCTGCAGGCTCGCCATGACCCTTTGGCACACAGCCTCAGCCATGCAACTACACCTGCTAGCACAGTACCTGCCAGGCTCCCTAAACTCTCTGGCAGACAACTTAAGCAGAAACCTGCTAGACCCACATGAGTGACAGCTAGACCACAGAACCTTCACCCTTGTAACCCAGAAATGGGGCACCCCGAAGGTAGACCTCTTTGCCTCCCACTCCAGTCAAGTGCACCAGGGCACCTCACAGCAAGGCATGGAAAGTGGATGCTCTATCCTTTCAGTAGGTAAACCTCTCGTTCTATGCGTTTTCCCCCTCTTATCACTCATTTCAAGTACCCACTGCTGCGCAGCCTGTCACCCCTGCCACCATGCCACCTACCTCAGATCCCAACACTCCTGACCCAAAGGAATGGAGAATTCATGCATCCCCAATTGCAGACCCTCAACCTGGCAGCCTGGTTTATTCCATGACCTCTCTTCAAGCTGACAGCCTAAACAAACAAGTCGTAGATGTTATACGTGAGGCCAGATGCCCCAGCACTAGAAAATTGTATGCTGACAAGTGTAAAAGGTTTTTCACCTGGATCCAGGCTAAAGGAGCCAGAATGGCACATCCCTCTCTACCTCTCACCCTGGATTACCTAGCAGAACTACTACACAGGGGTCTATCCTTCTCTTCTATTAAAATTCATGCCTCTGCCATCTCTGCTCACTACAGCACAGAGCCACCTCTCTTCTTACACTCTGTTATGAGACAGTTCCTAAGAGGGGCTAACAACTTAAGGCCACCTAGAAGAGCTCCTACCCCAGCTTGGGACCTTAACTTTCTGTTGGAAAAACACACACTACCCCATTTGAACCTGCAACTTCAGCAGAGTTAAAATTCCTCTCTTGGAAGACAGCCTTGCTTCTGGCCATCACTTCAGCTAGAAGAGTATCAGAGCTACAAGCACTCATGGCTGTAGAACCCTTCATCATTTTCCATGCTGACAGGGTCTCCCTCAGGACTAACCCATCCTTCATTCCTAAAGTGGTGTCCAGTGTGGCTCTCAACCAATCCATTCATTTGACCACCTTTTTCCCTAACCCACAAAACAAGGGAGAAAGGATTCTGCACTCTCTAGATGTGCACAGACAGCTCAGAGTCTATCTGGACAGGACTAAATCTTTTAGAAAAACTGATAAATTGCTAGTCAGCTTCGCAGCAGGGGCAAAGGGCAAGGCCATATCCAAACAAACAGTCTCCAAATGGATAGCACACTGCATCCATTTCTGCTACAAACCGCATGGGAAGCCGCCCCCAAAGAGGGTCAAGACACATTCCACCAGGGCAACCTCCACCTCTGCAGTTTTTCTCAGAGGGGTCTCCACCAGGGACATCCTGGAGGCTGCAACATGGACATCTGTTCATACCTTCACCAAGCATTACCACCTGCCTGTCTTCTCCAAATCCAGGGCAGGCTTTGCCACCGCATTCTTGCATCCTGGCATCCTAGCCAGCCCCCGGTCTTCTTGACTGCCTTCATCCTTTTCTTCAGCTTTGGGAATCAACCCAAATGTGAACTGCAACAGTGAAACACGAGGAACATAGTACAGTTGTGTACACTTACCATAAATGTAGATGTTCGAGTGTAGCCGACGGGCGGCGCAGTGGTGCAGTGGTTAACATTGTCACCTCACAGCAAGAGGTTCTCCGGTTCGATTCTCGGCTGGGGTGCCTTCTGTGTGGAGTTTGCATGTTCTCCCTGTGTTCGCATGGGTTTCCTCCGGGTACTCCGGTTTCCTCCCACATTCCAAAGACATGCATCTGGAGCATTTCTCCCCGGGCCTCCGCTGAAAACAGGCTCTGTGGAACCTAGTCAGACTTTCCCGGTCAACAAATGATAAATAAATAAAATAAAATAAAAATAGTCACTGTTGCAGTCATGGGTCCCCCCCCCCCCCCTCCATCCCCCTTGTCTCTCTCTCTCTCTCTCTTCCTCTATTCTTACAGGGAAATTTGGGTATTTCCTTTATACTGGTGGTGTTCTTCCACCATAACCTAGCTCCTTATTTGGGGGCTCCTGATAGTTGGGGCAGGAAAAACTGATGAAATGGTGTTGGCTGCTTGTTTTTATACCACTAATGACCTGACATCAGTCTTGGAGTGACAGCAACTGACGCAGCAATTTTAAGCCTCTGGTATTCGGACCGACTGAGGGCTACCCCTGGCAGGATAATCCAAATGTGATGACTGCAACAGTGAATACACACAAACATTTACATTTGTGGTAAGTGTACACAACTGTACTTTTCTGCAGGTACCCTATCCTGTACTTGCAGAAACAAAAGCTGGCTCAGTTATCCATCATGCATACAGTAAACTTGTTGTAGCAACACAGCATCATAATCATAATCTCTGTCATGTATAGTATGCAACACACAGAAACACAAGTGACACGACTGAAAAGTTTTTCATTTGTGTGTGTGAATCTGAATTAAAAAAAAAATGCTTTCTCTGTGTGTATGTATCTTTCTAACTCTGCCTGTTTTTTTGTGTATTTCATCTTTTCCCGGTTAGGGGTCGCCACAGCGGAACTCCGGTCCGCTAATGATTGGCAGTAGATTTTTGCGTGCCGTGTTGCCGGCCATGATGCACAACCTTCAACAAAGGTATGCCCATTCACGCATGTCTCCACACAGAAGACGCTCTAGCTGAGAATCGAACAGGACAACGTCTTACTGTGAGTTGACAACGCTACCCACAGCACCACCACCACTCTGCCTGTACATATAAATAAATATGCACACACACACACACACACACACACACACACACACACACACACACACACACACACACAGCTATGACATTTATTTGAAATGCCGTAGTATAGAACTGCAATTAACCAAACTGTCAACAGTTCGAAAAACAAGTTGAAAAAAAATAATTTTTTTTTTTTTTGCAGGAGTCAAGCTCCCCGCCCATTTTAGTAATGCGTGCTAGCCCTACCCCTAACCCTAATTCTATACCTTACCTTAAAAAGCTTTTTTCTGTAAAACTTCCACTATTTGAACACATTTGTGTTAGTGCTACAGAAGGTTTTGGGGTAGGGATCGCAAAAGGAAATAGTTTTCCAGTTGCAGTCTTATGTAGACTGGATGTTTGTGGTTTTTGATGTTATGAATGAAGTTTAGCACTGCTGTTTCTTTTCATCATTTAAACATTTCAGCCATTACAACAAGATATATAAATAAATGTACTCACACACACACACACACACACACACACACACACACACACACACACACACACACACACACACACATACACACACAAAAGCTTTTCCATAATGTCACCATCTGTATACATCTACCACTGTTATTCTAGCACAGCAGCCGTCTAGCTTTTCCCATAGCACTGCTGGCCAGTCCTGATGTTATTGTAGGCCTGTTTGGGCCCATAACGTGGCAAGCCTCTGTATTTTTGTGACAAAGTGCAGTGTTAGAATGAGATACAAGTAAACAATAGTTGGCAGGAAAAGGTAATATCTGCACCACAGTTTAACATTTTGAAATTATATTGCTCATTCCTATGTAGTGGAGCTAGTTGCATGGTCCATTCTGCATACTCCTCATGGAACCCTGTACACTGTGTCCCCATGTGGCTTCTCTGCGTACATGTTGTGTAGCAGTGTATCATACACAGTGCTCCCTTGCCGTATGAAGTCATTGTACCCTTAGAATATGTGGTGCACTATTCCTTTATAAGCTGCGTATTGCTGCTTTGCTGTGCAGCTGATGTGTAGCAAAACAGTATTTGGCAAACAAAATCTGTTAGTGGTACCATATCCTAGCTGTTTAGCCTTAATATACAAGCATATACATTTTTTTCAGAATACCTCACAGGCAGGATACCTGCACTTCTTGAGATGCAGATCAGAATTCATTTGTACGCTGACAAGATGTTTCATGTTAGTGGTGTGGAATGGAAATTTCACTAGACCATAGTGACTGAGGCATTAACAGGTTTATTTCACGATGTGGATACAAATATAAATCTTTTTAGCTACATTGAACTCAAAACAGGTAGTTTTTAAAGTCTGTCTCGCATAGGAACTGATGTTAAAAATTGCTTAAAAAATTGCACATCTTACTGTAGGAGTCCTATCATTTAGAATGTGATATTCCATGATGCATTAGAAGTTTTGTTTCCAGGGCATTTTCCTGAGGTTAATTCTTGCATTTAGAAGATGAAGAATTAGTACTACAGCTAGCAGAGTGAATTATGATTAAAATTCACAAGAGATTTTATTTGCATAAAACCACTGTCTTTTAGAGAACACTTTGTATGTCATCTCTGCACTGATGTCCTTCAAGGATGCATCTGCAGTCCTAACATATGGGTTGTCCTGCCTCAGGCAGCCCTTCGGTCGGCCGGATTCCAAAGTCTGGGTCTGGCCTCGGCTGATGTCGCACTTCACCCGACGTCATAGCTGCTGTTTGTTGGGTATAAAGGCATCAGCCGACTCCATTTTCCTCAGTCTTTCTTGCCGCGCGGTGCCCGAAGCAGAAGCTGTTCGCAAGTGCCGGTCGGTCAGATCCAGAGATTCCTACTACCGAAGACTTCTAAAAAGCTAAGTACCCCGTTGGCGACTCTTTCTTGCCTCAGCCGATGTCAGATAAAGTAAATAATTGTTTAAGTTGTGGGAAACAAATACCTCATAAGGATTTCCACTCTTACTGCCTTCCTTGCTTAGGCCCAGACCACGACGTATCAGCTTGTCTAGCCTGTGCTTCCTTCAACCGACGGGCGGTTGGGCGGGGGTCAGAGTTTGCAGAGGAGTTTTTTGGTCCCGCTTTTGCATACAAAATGCTGTCGGAGACTCTGACTACACAATTAGCTAAAAAGCGCAAGGAAACCGCA
>NC_056745.1:390970374-391026769 GCF_019279795.1 Protopterus annectens | reverse complement strand
GTTACTGCTACCCATGTATAATGTGTTACCTGGTGATTCTTGTTATCAATGTATAATACATTATCTGGTATTCACAGTTCCTGTGTATAATATGTTACCTGGTGATCAATGTTAATATGTAATGTGTTACCTGGTGATTACTGCTACCTATGTATAATGTGTTACCTGGTGATTCTTGTTATCTATGTATAATACATTACCTGGTATTCACAGTTCCTGTGTATAATATGTTACCTGGTGATAACTCTTAATATGTAATGTGTTACCTGGTGATTACTGCTACCTATGTATAATGTGTTACCTGGTGATTCTTGTTATCTATGTATAATATGTTACCTGCTGATCAATGTTCCTTTGTGTAATATGTTACCTTATGATAACTGTTAATATGTAATGTGTTACCTGGTGATTACTGCTACCTTTGTATAATGTGTTACCTGGTGATTCTTGTTATCTATGTATAATACATTACCTGGTATTCACAGTTCTTGTGTATAATATGTTACCTGGTGATCAATGTTAATATGTAATGTGTTACCTGGTGATTACTGCTACCTATGTATAATGTGTTACCTGGTGATTCTTGTTATCAATGTATAATACATTATCTGGTATTCACAGTTGCTGTGTATAATATGTTACCTGGTGATCAATGTTAATATGTAATGTGTTACCTGGTGATTACTGCTACCTATGTATAATGTGTTACCTGGTGATTCTTGTTATCTATGTATAATACATTACCTGGTATTTACAGTTCCTGTGTATAATATGTTACCTGGTGATAACTGTTAATATGTAATGTGTTACCTGGTGATTACTGCTACCTATGTATAATGTGTTGCCTGGTGATTCTTGTTATCTATGTATAATACATTACCTGGTATTCTCAGTTCCTGTGTATAATATGTTACCTGCTGATCAATGTTCCTTTGTGTAATATGTTACCTGCTGATCAATGTTAATATGTAATGTGTTACCTGGTGATTACTGCTACCTATGTATAATGTGTTACCTGGTGATTCTTGTTATGTATGTATAATACATTACCTGGTATTCACAGTCCCTGTGTATAATATGTTACCTGATGATCAATGTTAATATGTAATGTGTTACCTGGTGATTCCTGTCACCTATGTATAATATGTTACCTGGTATTCACAGTTCCTGTGTATAATATGTTACCTGATGATAACTGTTAATATGTAATGCGTTACCTGGTGATTACTGCTACCTATGTATAATGTGTTACCTGCTGATCAATGTTCCTTTGTGTAATATGTTACCTGATAATAACTGTTAATATGTAATGCGTTACCTGGTGATTACTGCTACCTATGTATAATGTATTACCTGGTGATTCTTGTTATCTATGTATAATACATTACCTGGTATTCACAGTTCCTGTGTATAATATGTTACCTGCTGATCAATGTTCCTTTGTGTAATATGTTACCTGCTGATCAATGTTAATATGTAATGTGTTACCTGGTGATTACTGCTACCTATGTATAATGTGTTACCTGGTGATTTTTGTTATCTATGTATAATACATTACCTGGTATTCACAGTTCCTGTGTATAATATGTTACCTGATGATCAATGTTAATATGTAATGTGTTACCTGGTGATTCCTGTCACCTATGTATAATATGTTACCTGGTATTCACAGTTCCTGTGTATAATATGTTACCTGATGATAACTGTTAATATGTAATGTGCTACCTGGTGATTACTGCTACCTATTTATAATGTGTTACCTGTTGATTCTTGTTATCTATGTATAATACATTACCTGGTATTCACAGTTCCTGTGTATAATATGTTACCTGGTGATCAATGTTAATATGTAATGTGTTACCTGGTGATTACTGCTACCTATGTATAATGTGTTACCTGGTGATTCTTGTTATCTATGTATAATACATTACCTGGTATTCACAGTTCCTGTGTATAATATGTTACCTGGTGATAACTGTTAATATGTAAAGTGTTACCTGGTGATTACTGCTACCTATGTATAATGTGTTGCCTGGTGATTCTTGTTATCTATGTATAATACATTACCTGGTATTCACAGTTCCTGTGTATAATATGTTACCTGGTGATCAATGTTAATATGTAATGTGTTACCTGGTGATTACTGCTACCTATGTATAATGTGTTACCTGGTGATTCTTGTTATCAATGTATAATACATTACCTGGTATTCACAGTTCCTGAGTATAATATGTTAACTGGTGATCAATGTTAATATGTAATGTGTTACCTGGTGATTACTGCTACCTATGTATAATGTGTTACCTGTTGATTCTTGTTATCTATGTATAATACATTACCTGGTATTCACAGTTCCTGTGTATAATATGTTACCTGGTGATCAATGTTAATATGTAATGTGTTACCTGGTGATTTCTGCTACCTATGTATAATGTGTTACCTGGTGATTCTTGTTATCTATGTATAATATATTACATATATTACCTGGTATTCACAGTTCCTGTGTATAATATGTTACCTGGTGATAACTGTTAATATGTAATGTGTTACCTGGTGATTACTGCTACCTATGTATAATGTGTTACCTGGTGATTCTTGTTATCTATGTATAATGCATTACCTGGTATTCACAGTTCCTGTGTATAATATGTTACCTGGTGATAACTCTTAATATGTAATGTGTTACCTGGTGATTACTGCTACCTATGTATAATGTGTTACCTGGTGATTCTTGTTATCTATGTATAATATGTTACCTGCTGATCAATGTTCCTTTGTGTAATATGTTACCTGATGATAACTGTTAATATGTAATGTGTTACCTGGTGATTACTGCTACCTTTGTATAATGTGTTACCTGGTGATTCTTGTTATCTATGTATAATACATTACCTGGTATTCACAGTTCCTGTGTATAATATGTTACCTGGTGATCAATGTTAATATGTAATGTGTTACCTGGTGATTACTGCTACCTATGTATAATGTGTTACCTGGTGATTCTTGTTATCAATGTATAATACATTATCTGGTATTCACAGTTCCTGTGTATAATATGTTACCTGGTGATCAATGTTAATATGTAATGTGTTACCTGGTGATTACTGCTACCTATGTATAATGTGTTACCTGGTGATTCTTGTTATCTATGTATAATACATTACCTGGTATTCACAGTTCCTGTGTATAATATGTTACCTGGTGATAACTGTTAATATGTAATGTGTTACCTGGTGATTACTGCTACCTATGTATAATGTGTTGCCTGGTGATTCTTGTTATCTATGTATAATACATTACCTGGTATTCTCAGTTCCTGTGTATAATATGTTACCTGCTGATCAATGTTCCTTTGTGTAATATGTTACCTGCTGATCAATGTTAATATGTAATGTGTTACCTGGTGATTACTGCTACCTATGTATAATGTGTTACCTGCTGATTCTTGTTATCTATGTATAATACATTACCTGGTATTCACAGTCCCTGTGTATAATATGTTACCTGATGATCAATGTTAATATGTAATGTGTTACTTGGTGATTCCTGTCACCTATGTATAATATGTTACCTGGTATTCACAGTTCCTGTGTATAATATGTTACCTGATGATAACTGTTAATATGTAATGCGTTACCTGGTGATTACTGCTACCTGTGTATAATGTGTTACCTGCTGATCAATGTTCCTTTGTGTAATATGTTACCTGATAATAACTGTTAATATGTAATGCGTTACCTGGTGATTACTGCTACCTATGTATAATGTATTACCTGGTGATTCTTGTTATCTATGTATAATACATTACCTGGTATTCACAGTTCCTGTGTATAATATGTTACTTGTTGATAACTGTTAATATGTAATGTGTTACCTGGTGATTACTGCTACCTATGTATAATGTGTTATCTGGTGATTCTTGTTATCTATGTATAATACATTACCTGGTATTCACAGTTCCTGTGTATAATATGTTACCTGCTGATCAATGTTCCTTTGTGTAATATGTTACCTGCTGATCAATGTTAATATGTAATGTGTTACCTGGTGATTACTGCTACCTATGTATAATGTGTTACCTGGTGATTTTTGTTATCTATGTATAATACATTACCTGGTATTCACAGTTCCTGTGTATAATATGTTACCTGATGATCAATGTTAATAAGTAATGTGTTACCTGGTGATTCCTGTCACCTATGTATAATATGTTACCTGGTATTCACAGTTCCTGTGTATAATATGTTACCTGATGATAACTGTTAATATGTAATGTGTTACCTGGTGATTACTGCTACCTATGTATAATGTGTTACCTGTTGATTCTTGTTATCTATGTATAATACATTACCTGGTATTCACAGTTCCTGTGTATATGTTACCTGGTGATCAATGTTAATATGTAATGTGTTACCTGGTGATTACTGCTACCTATGTATAATGTGTTACCTGGTGATTCTTGTTATCTATGTATAATACATTACCTGGTATTCACAGTTCCTGTGTATAATATGTTACCTGGTGATCAATGTTAATATGTAATGTGTTACCTGGTGATTACTGCTACCTATGTATAATGTGTTACCTGGTGATTCTTGTTATCTATGTAAAATACATTACCTGGTATTCACCGCTCCTGTGTATAATATGTTACCTGGTGATCAATGTTAATATGTAATGTGTTACCTGGTGATTACTGCTACCTATGTATAATGTGTTACCTGGTCATTCTTGTTATCTATGTATAATACACTACCTGGTATTCACAGTTCCTGTGTAAAATATGTTACCTGGTGATAACTGTTAATATGTAATGTGTTACCTGGTGATTACTGCTACCTATGTATAATGTGTTACCTGGTGATTCTTGTTATCTATGTATAATATATTACCTGGTATTCACAGTTCCTATGTATAATATGTTACCTGGTGATAACTGTTAATATGTAATGTGTTTCCTGGTGATTACTGCTACCTATGTATAATGTGTTACCTGGTGATTCTTGTTATCTATGTATAATACATTACCTGGTTTTCACAGTTCCTGTGTATAATATGTTACCTGGTGATAACTCTTAATATGTAATGTGTTACCTGGTGATTACTGCTACCTATGTATAATGTGTTACCTGGTGATTCTTGTTATCTATATATAATATGTTACCTGCTGATCAATGTTCCTTTGTGTAATATGTTACCTGATGATAACTGTTAATATGTAATGTGTTACCTGGTGATTACTGCTACCTATGTATAATGTGTTACCTGGTGATTCTTGTTATCTATGTATAATACATTACCTGGTATTCACAGTTCCTGTGTATAATATGTTACCTGGTGATCAATGTTAATATGTAATGTGTTACCTGGTGATTACTGCTACCTATGTATAATGTGTTACCTGGTGATTCTTGTTATCAATGTATAATACATTACCTGGCATTCACTGTTCCTGTGTATAATATGTTACCTGGTGATCAATGTTAATATGTAATGTGTTACCTGGTGATTACTGCTACCTATGTATAATGTGTTACCTGGTGATTCTTGTTATCTATGTATAATACATTACCTGGTATTCACAGTTCCTGTGTATAATATGTTACCTGGTGATAACTGTTAATATGTAATGTGTTACCTGGTGATTACTGCTACCTATGTATAATGTGTTACCTGGTGATTCTTGTTATCAATGTATAATACATTATCTGGTATTCACAGTTCCTGTGTATAATATGTTACCTGGTGATCAATGTTAATATGTAATGTGTTACCTGGTGATTACTGCTACCTATGTATAATGTGTTACCTGGTGATTCTTGTTATCTATGTATAATACATTACCTGGTATTCACAGTCCCTGTGTATAATATGTTACCTGATGATCAATGTTAATATGTAATGTGTTACGTGGTGATTCCTGTCACCTATGTATAATATGTTACCTGGTATTCACAGTTCCTGTGTATAATATGTTACCTGATGATAACTGTTAATATGTAATGTGTTACCTGGTGATTACTGCTACCTATGTATAATCTGTTACCTGCTGATCAATGTTCCTTTGTGTAATATGTTACCTGATGATAACTGTTAATATGTAATGTGTTACCTGGTGATTACTGCTACCTATGTATAATGAGTTACCTGGTGATTCTTGTTATCTATGTATAATACATTACCTGGTATTCACAGTTCCTGTGTATAATATGTTACCTGGTGATAACTGTTAATATGTAATGTGTTACCTGGTGATTACTGCTACCTATGTATAATGTGTTACCTGGTGATTCTTGTTATCTATGTATAATACATTACCTGGTATTCACAGTTCCTGTGTATAATATGTTACCTGCTGATCAATGTTCCTTTGTGTAATATGTTACCTGCTGATCAATGTTAATATGTAATGTGTTACCTGGTGATTACTGCTACCTATGTATAATGTGTTACCTGGTGATTCTTGTTATCTATGTATAATACATTACCTGGTATTCACAGTTCCTGTGTATAATATGTTACCTGATGATCAATGTTAATATGTAATGTGTTACCTGGTGATTCCTGTCCCCTATGTATAATATGTTACCTGGTATTCACAGTTCCTGTGTATAATATGTTACCTGATGATAACTGTTAATATGTAATGTGTTACCTGGTGATTACTGCTACCTATGTATAATGTGTTACCTGCTGATCAATGTTCCTTTGTGTAATATGTTACCTGATGATAACTGTTTATATGTAATGTGTTACCTGGTGATTACTGCTACCTATGTATAATGTGTTACCTGGTGATTCTTGTTATCTATGTATAATACATTACCTGGTATTCACAGTTCCTGTGTATAATATGTTACCTGGTGATAACTGTTAATATGTAATGTTTTACCTGGTGATTACTGCTACCTATGTATAATGTGTTACCTGGTGATTCTTGTTATCTATGTATAATACATTACCTGGTATTCACAGTTCCTCTGTATAATATGTTACCTGGTGATAACTGTTAATATGTAATATGTTACCTGGTGATTACTGCTACCTATGTATAATGTGTTACCTGGTGATTCTTGTTATCTATGTATAATACATTACCTGGTATTCACAGTTCCTGTGTATAATATGTTACCTGCTGATCAATGTTCCTTTGTGTAATATGTTACCTGATGATAACTGTTAATATGTAATGTGTTACCTGGTGATTACTGCTACCTATGTTTAATGTGTTACCTGGTGATTCTTGTTATCTATGTATAATACATTACCTGGTATTCACAGTTCCTTTGTATAATATGTTACCTGGTTATCAATGTTAATATGTAATGTGTTACCTGGTGATTACTGCTACCTATGTATAATGTGTTACCTGGTGATTCTTGTTATCTATGTATAATACATTACCTGGTATTCACAGTTCCTGTGTATAATATGTTACCTGGTGATCAATGTTAATATGTAATGTGTTACCTGGTGATTACTGCTACCTATGTATAATGTGTTACCTGGTGATTCTTGTTATCTATGTATAATACATTACCTGGTATTCACAGTTCCTGTGTATAATATGTTACCTGGTGATCAAGTGTTAATATGTAATGTGTTACTTGGTGATTACTGCTACCTATGTATAATGTGTTACCTGGTGATTACTGCTACCTATGTATAATGTGTTACCTGGTGATTCTTGTTTTCTATGTATAATACATTACCTCGTATTCACAGTTCCTGTGTATAATATGTTACCTGGTGATCAGTGTTAATATGTAATGTGTTACCTGATCATCACTATTACATCTGTATAACATGTCACCTGGTGAACACTGTTATTTTTTTTTTCTTTTTAATTTCTCCAATTCTTTTGGGTTTCTAATTCCATGATGGGAATGGAACCCATTCCTAAGTCACAGTAAGATTAAAGTTCATGAAAGTAGTATTGTTTCACTCTTTTATGTGAGACAAAAGTTCTCTTCGCAGCACCCACAATGACCCCTTCTGCAATCCATATGGTGTTACAGGAATTGGTAACATATCTAAATACGATTGTAAATTCTTTTTTATAAGACCAGTTGCTCCTACTACTACTGGAACTGTCTGGGTATCTTTCTTCCACATGGCTCTTGTTTCTGCCTGCAGATCAACGTATTTTATGACTTTGAGTATCTCTGTACGCAAGTCACTGTAGTCACTTGGTGTAGCGATTTCAATGATCAGTGCTACTTTTGTCTTCTTTTCTTGGACCACTATATCCGGTTTTTTAGCATCTATCTTTTGAACTGTTGGTAATGGGTGATCCCATGTGATATAAACTTCATTACTTTCTATGATTCTTTGTGGTTCATGTTTCCAGCGTTTTTCAGCCACTTTGATACCATAATGTTTGCACAATCTCCAGTGTAACAGTCTCGCCACATTATTATGCCTTTCAGTATACAGTCCCTCTGCCTTTAGTGCATTGCAACCAGCAGCAAGGTCTGTGACTGTTTCCAATTTGGTTTTGCAAAACCTACATATATCTGTTTCTCCCACATGTTCAATGGACTTTGTAAACCAGCGTGTACGTAACACACTGTTTTGGGCTGCCAATATTAACCTTTCATTTCTTGATGTGAATTCACCTCTCCTTAGCCATTCCTGTGTTTGTTCTTGATCAACATGAGGCTCTCCCAGAAGTTTTCTATACTTGCAACTATATTTACATTTTTTCCACATTTCTTGCCTTCTCATCTGGTCCTTCACCATATATTCTTTCTTTTGTTTTTTATCACATTCAGTTGCTGCCTGATTTTTATCCACTTCTGGTTTGATTTCCATTCCTGCTTGATGTCGATATACTTCTGCTAAATTAAGCAGAGATGTCATCATAGATTTATTCTCCTCATATTTCAAAGCTTTCACTACATTTGGATCTTGTGAGGTCAGTAAATATGTGTGAAGTCCCACGACTGCAGATCTATACATGTAATCAATTTCAAGGAGGCCCATACCTCCTTCAGAATGGGGAATATACAATCTTGGTATACATTGATTTTTATAAATCATTTGATGAGCATGAAGCATCCTTCTTGTTTTAATATCCAATCTATCCAACACTTTTTGGGGCCAATCAATCACTCAAAAACTATAAGTTAGGACAGGAAGAGCAAATTGATTTATGGCTTGGATCTTGTTCCTAGATGTCAATACTGTTTTCGGGATCAATTTAAGTCTTCTAAAGTATTCCTTACTAAGCTTTATTCACATTTGTTCATGTTTTATTGCTGATCCTTCATCAATTCCCAAGTATTTATACACTCCCTCTTGCTCAAGCTCTTTTATATCACATTATTTTCCCAAACTGATATTTTCCTGGTGCTGCAGTTTTCCTTTCTTAAAGATTGCTTTTGCACATTTAGTAAGACTGAATGACATTTCAATATCATCTGAAAAAGTTTTGACAGCCTGCAGCTGTGCTTTCAGTTCCTCATCTGATGAGCTATACAGTTTTAAATCATCAACAAAGAGAAGATGAGAAGTCACTAGACTTTCTTGTTTTCTAGAGGCCAAATTGTAGCCATGACCTAAGCTGTTAAGTAAACAGCTTAATGGATTAATGGCAAGGCAAAATAGCAATGGTGACAGGGAGTCACCCTGGAATATTCCCCTTTGGATTTTTATCCCTGGGTAATAATCTGTCCTTTATCATGGCTTAATTGCAAAATGAAAAAAAAAAAAAAAAAAAAAAAGGACCACTGCGGTCAGTTGCTCTACTTTATTGAAACATGATTGAAAGTCAGGACTCTGATGAAGCTGGGCTTAGTACCTGGCAAAAGTGCTTAGTTCGTTTGGTTTGTGTTTCAATAAAGTAGAGCAACTGACTGCAGTGGTCTGTTTTATTGTATTTTTTTGTTTGTTTTTGTTTTGCATGGTCCCTTGTGGACTGGCAGTGCTTTCTTAATTGCAAAGTGGTCTGCCACTGTTTCATGGTTACTGTAATGTAATCAATAAGTGTAGGATGTACCTTATACATTTTAAGCACCCTTTTATCCATGAATGTGGGATACTATCAAATGCTTTTTTATAGTCAATCCATGCCATACTTAGATTCTTCCCTTTCTTACAGTTTTCCACTATAACTTTATTTAACAACAAATGATCCTTTATTCCATATGACTGGTCACTGTTACCTATGTATGTTACCTGATGATCACTGTTATTTATGTATATGTTACCTGCTGAATACTATTACCTATGTATAATATACTACCTGATGATCAGTATTACCTATGTATAATGTGTTACCTGGTCATCACTCCTGCCTATGTATAATTTGTTACCTGGTGATCACGATTACCTATATATGATTACTGGTACCTATTTATACTGTGTTACCTGGTGATTCCTGTTACCTATCTATAATATGTTACTTGGTGATCACTGTTCCTGTGTATATTATGTTACCTGGTGGTCACTGTTCCTGTGTATATGATGTTACCTGGTGGTCACGTTTACTTATCTATAATATCTTACCTGGTGATCGCTGTTAACCAGGTAACATATTATACATAGGTGTCACTGTTACCTGTTTATCATTTGTTACCTGATGATCACTGTTACCTGTGTATAATATGCTACTTACTGATTACTGTTATCTTTGTATAATATGTTACCTAGTTATCATTGTTACCTATGTATAATATGTTAGCTGATGAGCACTGTTACTTATGTATAGTATGTTACCTGGTGATCACTGTTACCTGTGTAAAATATGTTACCTGGTGATTACTGTTAATATCAAATGTGTTACCCAGTGATCACTGTTACTTATGTGTAATATGTTACCTGGTGATCACTGTTACTTAAATATAATATGTTGCCTAGTGATCACTTTTACCTATTTATTGTGTGTTACCAGGTGATCACTGTTACATATGTATAATGAGTTACCTGGTGATCAATGTTACCTATATATATTATGTTACCTGGTGTTCGCTGTTAACCATATATAATATACTACCTGGTGTTCACTGTTAGCTACGTTTAATGTGTTACCTGGTGATCACTGTTACCTGTGTATAATATGTTACTTGGTGATCACTGTTACCTACGTATAGTGTCTTACCCAGTGATCACTGTGATCTATGTCACCTAGTGATAACTGTGACTTATGTACAGTGTGTTACCTGGTGATTTCTGTTATCTATGTATAATATGTTACCTGGTAATGACTGCTCATGTGTATAATACATTACCGAGTGATCACTGTTATTTGTGTATAATACCTTACCTGGTGATCACTGTTAACTGTGTATAAAACTTTTCTTAGTAATCAGTGTTAGCTCTGTAATTTATGTTATCTGGTGATTACTGTTATTTATGTATAATGTGTTACCTGCCGATCACTGTTCCTTTGTGTAATATGTTACCTGGTGATAATTGTTAATATGTAATGTGTTACCTTGTGAATACCGTTGCCTCTGTATAATGTGGTACGTGTGATTCATGTTAGCTATGTATAATACGTTATCTGGTGATCAGATGTCAGATATCAGATATCCTGTGTATCACTAAAAAGAGAACCAAAACTAAAAAATACAAACAAAGTGCCCAGACGAGTCAAAGGTTCAAACGAGTGTAACGCACTTTATTTAAAATAAATAAGCAAGCGTTTTCGCTTCTGTTAAAACGGAAGCTTCTTCAGCATAAAGAGAGCGCAAACTCACAATATTTAAAAGCTACTAAGTGACGTATTTATTGATGTCACTCCAATTGAGCCATTTAAAATACATTAAAAACAAAATACATCAATGTAACTTTGTTTTGGAAAACCAAACAACGGGTATACATCAAAGATTATATGTATACTCATATGTGTGCGGATAAGTCAAACACCCAAGAAGCATATCAACATTGCTAGAAACAGTAAAACAAATGGAGAATGTTAAAGCAGCAAGAAAAACTCGCTGCCTAACCACATTTTAAGTAAAATCCTGTGCATAAAACAGGAAAAATATATATATACACATTAATAAAAGTAATATTACAACTGTGCTAACGTTGTTCTTAAAACACATGTCAAAAATGATGTCATAAACAAAAATGAGACTTTGCCCTAGGGAAAATATTGTCATTATCATAGAAAAACCTATTATTAAAAAACCTATTACAAGGGGCTACTTATATGGGGCTAAGAAATTAATACACAAGTGTGGATAAATACTGCCCTATTCTACCATGTTTCATGGAACTAGTGTAAGAAGCTAAACTAACACAACAGTTGTCTAAGATAGCTTCTATACTTTAGAATAGAGGCAATATTACAGTTGTCATTGAGACCCGGGTAGGAGAAAGCATCTAATAATAGTTGCCACTCTAACTCACGGGTCTCTAAAATTAAAGATTGTGGGCCACCCCTAACGTCACACTTAACGTTATCAATGCCCATAAATTTGAAACTATGGCCGCAATTGTTCAAGATGTGTTTAGAGAGGGCGTTGTCACTCCTCTTATTCTTAATAGCATATAAATGCTGGTAAATACGGTCCCTAAATCGGCGGTCCGTCTTACCAACATAGAATGCATAACAGCATTCACAAAAAGCCACGTATACGATGGATTTAGTATTACAGTTGATCTTATGATTGATAGCAAACTTCCTCTTACCAATAGAGAAGGAATTTCCTACACGAAGGTGTGTGCACCATTTACAACACCCACAAAGATATGTCCCCTTGTGTCTAACCATGAGGTCAGCTGAACTGTATCTCTGTAACATATCTTTTAGGTTATAACCTCTTTTAAATGTAAAAACCGGGTTGGTGCCCAACCTTTCATATAGCCCACCATTAGTGATAAAATACCAGTTCTTACGAATGATTGAACATAAGGGACCAGAGTGTAAATTAAACGGAGAAATGAAGCCAGTAGAGAAGTTTGACCTGGTACAAACATTGGAAACGTCAACATTGTTATCAGCAATCGTGGTTGAGCTCCCTACCTGATTCGGTGAAAATACACAATTTTCAACTAGGTGTACCTGCTCTTTAGATAATAACAATGGCAAGTAGGTTCCGTTCAACCGTTTAGTTGACACTTCACCTATTAGGTCAAAAATAAGTTCTTCAGGGTACCCACGGTTTAAAAACATATCAAACAACAGTGAACATTCTTTGTCAAAAGCATCCTCAGTGCTACACATACGGGCAGCCCTGACCAGTTGGCCCTTGACAATAGAACGCTTCTGCCTCCAAGGGTGGCAACTAGTAAAATGCAAAAAAGAATTGCAATAGGTTGCCTTCCTGAAAATGGATGAGCAAAATCTATTGTTATTAAAGTCCTTAACCAACTGGACATCCAAATAGTCAATCTCAGAGGACGAGAAGTGGTGAGTGAATTTCAAGAAATCTGTTGAAGAGTTCATGTGTGCTAACAACTTCAAGGCGTCAGCTTCACTCCCTTTGAATAGCACAAACACATCGTCAAGAAAACGAGTGTAGATCTTAGAACACTCCACAAAGATTGAATGCTTGAACAGGAACTTGTTCTCCCAATAGGCAACAAACATGTTAGCAACACTGTTGCCGCATGGGGAACCCATTGCTATACCTTTCTTTTGAAGGTAGTACTGGCCGTCAAAAATGAAGAAGTTAGAAGACAAAACTATGTCAAGCAAAACTGTGACCAAATAGATGTCATTGTCGGAAGCTCCGCATTCGCGGAGCATGAGTTCAATCCATTCAACAGCCTCCACATGTGGAATTGATGTGTATAAATCAACAACATCGATGGTCAAAAAGTTGAGGCTGCTGTCGAATTGGACTTCATTAATCAAACTCAGAAAGGACCATGAATCCTTACAGATTTGGGGGATAGTTTTCAGGTATTTACTAATAATGCTGTCAATTAGACGAGCACAAGGGTGTGTGATGGAACATCTACCATCCACTAAGGCACGCATAGGTGGATCAGTAAGGCTTTTGTGAATTTTAGGGATCCCAAACATAACTGGTACCCTGGGGTAGGAGATGTCAATAAAATTGTAAGTATCAATGTTAATCCTTCCCTCAAGGTATAAGTCCCTAAAATAGCCTTTAATTCTGTTATAAGTGCCCGTTAATTCATTTAACGAGGAGCTTTCATAAGCTGGTGAGTCTAATACCTTTAACATACGGATAGAATATTCGATCTTGTCAAAAATAACTAAACCCCCGCCCTTATCTGGTTTGATAACTCTCACAGCCGAGCTGCAAATTTTGTTCAAGGCCATAAGCTGTTCAGAAGTGATGTTTCTACTGCTCCCATCATCTCTCACTGTTGTGTATAACTGCCTAAAATCCAGTTCACATGCTTTCTCAAAAGTGAGTAGACTAGGGTGTAGGGGAGGATTGAAGGAGCTAGTTAACTTCAAACTAGGTAAGTTCCCAGGTAGGTCATTGTTGAAGAAAACATTTAAATTGAGCTTACGCACAAAAAGTTTTAAGTCCATCAGCGTTTTGGCTAGCCTGAATTTGTGATCAGGTACAAAATTCAAGCCTTTGGCCAAAAGTTCAATTAATTCATCATCCACAATGACATCTGAAAAATTGTAAATAAAAAAGTCCCCTTTTGAGTTGGACAACACTGACGGAGTTGTCTCAACACCGGTTACTTCACCCGGTGAGATATTGGTAGATTCAGATGAAGGTGCCATCAGTTCCAGTTCTTGTTCCTCTGAAAACGGTTGTTGCTCTTCCCTAAAAAAGGCTTTTGATTGTTGTTATTGTTTTTCTTATTAAATGATTTTAACCTGTTACTTCTCCTAGGGCCTTGCACATCGCCAACTGCACCACCAACACTGCCCAAACCTGCATCAGTGAGAGGTTGTACAACCCCCTCCCCATTAGAGTTTTCCACCACTTGTGTATCTCTCTCTCTGCATGGTTGCCAGGTCTGTTGATCTTTTTAAACAAATTAGGGTAGGCAGAATTTGTCTGATAAGCCTGTATGTCCCTCGAAAGCTTTTTAACCTTGTTAGCTTTCAGTTTAACTAACACTGCATCAATGCTAGTGAAAGTCCGGTTATAGTCATATTTATATCTAAAAAAATTCTCGTCAGCTTTGATACTGTCATCGAGTTTAGAAGCTTCCTCGAGTAGGACAGTAATGTGTTTAGAATAATTCTTGACCATCAACTCTAAAAGTTCAGCCCCTTGTTTGTTGAAAAGGGCTTCTAGTTCTGAGAGAAAAACAGAGTCAGTGAATAACCCTGTAGGTGTAAATGAACTGCGCAATCCCTTGGGTATAACCCCTTCTTTTAAACATTGTTGAAAGTAAGAGACTTCCAATTGAAGTTTCTTAATTTTTAATAATGTACTGTCCAATACTTTCAAGTTAACTGAAATGCTATCAGAAGTGTTACCTGGGCTAGGAAGATCCATCACCGAAGAGCCCAAACCTGCAAAGCTGCCGAAAGAAAAGGCAGCAGAGTCCTTCGCCCATTCGGACATGGAGGGCATCCCGATAAGTGAGTCGGCTTCACCAGCCCGTTCCTTAGTGCCAGAATGCAGGGCGGTGTTGGTTTGAACCACCACCTTAACACCGCCATTCCTATTGTTGCTGTTATTGCCAGTATTAGAAGAAACAGGACCCCAGGCGTTATGACTCCGCTCAGCCGAAATTGGACTTGCTGACCCAGGTAATCCAGACGGGCAAGATATCAACATACGTGGTATGTTGTCTTGAACAATTACGGCCATAGTTTCAAATTTATGGGCATTGATAACGTTAAGTGTGAAGTTAGGGGTGGCCCGCAATCTTTAATTTTAGAGACCCGTGAGTTAGAGTGGAAACTATTATTAGATGCTTTCTCCTACCCGGGTCTCAATGACAACTGTAATATTGCCTCTATTCTAAAGTATAGAAGCTATCTTAGATAACTGTTGTGTTAGTTTAGCTTCTTACACTAGTTCCATGAAACATGGTAGAATAGGGCAGTATTTATCCACACTTGTGTATTAATTTCTTAGCCCCATATAAGTAGCCCCTTGTAATAGGTTTTTTAATAATAGGTTTTTCTATGATAATGACAATATTTTCCCTAGGGCAAAGTCTCATTTTTGTTTATGACATCATTTTTGACATGTGTTTTAAGAACAACGTTAGCACAGTTGTAATATTACTTTTATTAATGTGTATATATATATTTTTCCTGTTTTATGCACAGGATTTTACTTAAAATGTGGTTAGGCAGCGAGTTTTTCTTGCTGCTTTAACATTCTCCATTTGTTTTACTGTTTCTAGCAATGTTGATATGCTTCTTGGGTGTTTGACTTATCCGCACACATATGAGTATACATATAATCTTTGATGTATACCCGTTGTTTGGTTTTCCAAAACAAAAGTTACATTGATGTATTTTGTTTTTAATGTATTTTAAATGGCTCAATTGGAGTGACATCAATAAATACGTCACTTAGTAGCTTTTAAATACTGTGAGCTTGCGCTCTCTTTATGCTGAAGAAGCTTCCGTTTTAACAGAAGCGAAAACGCTTGTTTATTTATTTTAAATAAAGTGAGATATCCTGTGTATAATATGTTCCTTGATGATCACTGTTAATATATAATGCATTGCCTGATGATCACTATTACTTATGTATAATATGTTACCTGGTGAACACTGTTTCCTATGTATTATATGTTACCTTATGATCACTATTACCTATGTATGATGTGTTACCTAGTGAACACTGTCACCTATGTATATTTATTTATTTATTTCACATGTATTAACTAGGAATGTCTGACTGAGCTTGGGCCCTTTTTCAGCAGAGGCCTGGGCAGAAAAGCTCCACAAAGTATTACATACACCATAAAAATGTTTACAAACAGTACAGTATACATGAGGCAATATAAACATGCATTATAATGCTTGGATTCCCACTTGTAGTATTAGAGATTAAAAGGTGTCATTTACAAAAAAGGCAATAAAACAATATGCTAAAGTCATTCATATATCACTTCAGGCTTCATGCCCACTGAGTGGCACACAGCTACAGTTATCCCACTCCACAAGGGGGGAATCCACCTTGGATCCCAGGAACTACCGTCCCATCAGTCTGATGAGCCTGATCTGCAAGGGCATGGAACGCATTATCATGGAGCTTATAAACAAAGACATTGGCAACCTTCAAACACTGGACCCCACCCAGTTTGGGTTTGTGAAGGGCCGACCTTGTCTCCTGAACCTGATTGACTTCTTCCAATCAGTCTCCAGAGCTGTGGACGAGGGTAAGGTGGTCCACACAGCTTATCTGGACCTCACCAAGGCCTTCAACACCATCCCCCACTCTGGAATCATAGATAAACTTACTAAGCTGGGCATAAATCCCTATGTCACTCGATGGGTTGCCAACTGGCTTACTGACAGAATTCAGACTGTAAAAGTAGTCAACTCCAAATCCAGCTCCAGACAAGTGACAAGTGGAGTACCTCAGGGTTCAGTCCTGGGACCGCTCTTGTTTGGCATCTACTTCTCTGAAGTACAGGCCAACACTAAGGGACTCTGGCTAGCAAAGTTTGCAGATGACTACAAACTAGGAGCCATTATTGAATCCCCAAATGATGTGGATATTCTACAAAAGGGCCTTACAGAAACAAATGCTTGTTGCCAGAGCCATGGGCTCAAGCGTAATGCCAAGAAATGTATAGTTATCCCCTTTGGGAAAAACCATGTACCCATGAATTACCACATAGGTGGCAGTACACTAAACACCGAAAGTGTGATGAGAGACTTATGGATACAGGTGGACTGTGGTCTCACCTTCGATAACCACATTGCCACAACAGTCAGGAAATCCTTCTATGTGGCATACCTCATCACTAAGCGCTTTTCATCCAGAAAAAAGGAGGTCATTGTCCCACTGTACTCATCCCTTGTTAGACCCATTATAGAGTACAATGCCCCCATTTGGTATGTACCTCACAAGACATCTGCAATAGCTGGAAAGGCCGCAGAAATACCTCACTAAAAGAATCACAGGCCTAAAGCAGATGCCCTATGCTGACCATCTAAAAAAACCTCCAACTATACTCTGTGGCATATCATCTACTCAAAGGCAATCTCTGCTTAACATACAAGCCCATGTCAAACCCTGAGCTATTGAACATGCTCCACTTAAAGAAATCCCAATCATCAGAGCCACATGCTCCAGGGATCTAAACCTTGTCATCACAATGAACAAAACATGCTGGAGGGATAGGTTCCTGACCCAGAGACTCCCCATACTCTAAAATAGACTGCCCATAGATGTCAAGCAGAGCGCCTCCTTGGACCTCTTCAAAAGGAACCTTGATGATTGGATGGGAGATAGGAAATTCACCCCAGGGATCACGTCAGTCACCCTGCTAGACAGGAGTCCAGGGAAGTAAATATTGTGGGAAGAAATATCCAGGGAATTGTTATGGCTAGGCTTGTATAGGCCCTAGGGTTGCTAGCCAAGTACCGACCTATGAACCTATAAGGAATTCCCCATTTACAGGGGAAGTAATGACAATTAACTCAGAGTTTAAGATAAGAGTACATAAAGTACTGTATATCAGATCTTAGTTCTTACAGGCAACAGCATGTACATCAGTAATCAGAAGCAGAGGGGAAGTTGATAGAAAGAGCAGGTGATAAAAAGGTTAACTGTCAAGAGAAAAAAAAAGGGTGGCTATGGGTAAAACAGGGAAATTTAGAGATTTTTTAAGAGAGGAGAGTAGTAGTAGTTAGAATCAAGTGAAATCTGAGAAAGGGGAGTAAGCTAAGTGGGAAAAGAAGGGAAGGAGGTAAATATGAGCTGTGGAGAAATTTAGCGAAAAAAGGTATTAGGAGTTATAGTTCTGTGGCTAGAATTTAGTATGAATTGAGAAGGGCTGTATGAAATGGGGGTCAGGTGATTAAGTCCACAGTGGTTGTGTACAGGAGCAAGTCCAGGTATTAGTAAAGTGGACTTTTAGGGTGATTTTAAATGGGTGGGGCTGTTTGATAGATCTCATTGTTAAAGTTAGCTTATTCCAGTGAATATAGGGGAAGATAGTTGTAGCGGGCTTCACCAATTGATTTTTTTAGGTTTGTAAATGTCACAGAGGTTTTGGCTGGTGCTTCTATGTTTTCTGGTTGGGAGGTAGTAATTTCAAGATGTTGGAAATGTTAGGGCAGAAGGAGAGTTTGTAGAGGATGGAGTGGATAATATTAAGTTGAGAGAAAAGAAGTTGATTGGGAGAACTCAAGCCAGTTCAGTGTTTTCATGGCCAGGCAGAGATGGGATTTAGGTTGAGTGTTGGCAGTGAATCTAGCTATTTTGTGATATGTATTTTCCATCTTATTCAGTAGTATTGCCTGTAGGTTAGTGAGGATTTGTGAGTCATAGAAGAAACAGGGTAGAGGATAAGCAAGAAAGAGTAACCGTCTTGACTATGGTGTGAGATATCTTTTGTTACAGTATAGTAAGCCAAGCTTTTGGTTAGTATTTTTGATACAGTGATTTATAGGAAGGTCGAACTTTAGTTTATCATCAATAATGACCCCTAGTAGTTTTGTATTTGATTCAACATTGATGGTGGTGTTGTCTAACAAAGTGATAGTGAAGGTTGAGCTGTTATGAGAGAGTGATTTAGGCAGAAATAGAAGTAGTTTAGTTTTCTTAGTATTGAGTATTAGCTGGTTATTGATTAGCCAGGTCTCAATATTTGTGAATGTTTGCTGGGTTTAGGAAAGCAGGTCTGAGAAATAATCAGAGGAGGTGATGACTGTAGAATCATCCACATATTGGATGAGAATTGAGTTGGGGTAGGATTTATAAAGATTGTTAGTAAAAATGCTGAATAGAAGAGGGCCTACAATGGAGCCTTGATGCACACCTGTGGGGATTGGCAGAGGAGGGGACAGTGTAGAAAGTAATCTAACAGATTGTTTCCTATTGGACAGGTAGCTGCTGAACCAAGAGATAATGAATAGGGACAGATTAAGTTCTGTTAGTTTAGAAATGAGAAAAGGATGAGACACAGTATTGAATGTCCTGGATAAATCCAGGACTAGACAAGAGACTCGTTTGTTATTGCCTCTGGATTGTGCAACTGAATTGGTAAAAGCAATGAGAGTGGTGGAAGTACTATGGTTCGGTCAAAAAACATGCTGAGTGGTTGTTAAAAGGTTTTCTAGTAATATGTGGTGTAGTAATTGTGCATGGATGCATTTTTCCATGATTTTTGAGAGTGGAGAGAGAATAGCTATAGGCCTAAAATTGGATATTTCTGTATATTTTCCTCATTTTTGGATGGGGATAGTGTAGACTTTTTTTCCAGATGGATGGAACTAAATTCAGACAGTGAGCAATTTATCAGAATAGATATGGGGTATGCAATGGAACAGATGACTATTTTTAGGAAGTATGGTGGCAAGTTGTCAGCAGAAGGAGAGCATGGCTTTAGGTTCTGAAGAAGTTTTTTGATATAGGCAGTTGATACAGGTTGAAGAGAAAAATTGTGTTTTGGGGATTGGGGTGTTTTCAGAGTGAGGGCTGGATGAATCAAAAGAAAGGGTGGAGTTAGGAAGAGATCTGGAGCTAGAAGGCAGTAATTTACTGATGGTGTTGGTGAAAAAGGAATTGAACTGGGTGGCTATTTCTGTGGAAGACAGGTTAGGATCAGGGTTGAGACATGGTGGGTTAACTGGATGTAAAATGTGGTTAACTGACTTTCAGAAGTTCCTGGGGTTATTATTGAGATTAGAGGTGGATTGGGAGTAGAAGTTTCTTTTATCAGAATCTATCATTTTGTAGTTTTGTTTCTAAGGTCTTTATATTTTTGTAAGTCTATAGGAGATTTTGATTTTGCCCATTTTTTCCACACTAGATCTCCGACATGGATAGAGGAATGACTGGTATTGGTAAGCCAAGGGGAGACTTGAGATTTAATTGTTGTTTGAAGAGGGGTGAGAGTGCTGAGAATATTTAAGAAAATTGAACTGAAGTGTAGGACAACGTCATTAAGAGGCAGTGAAAAGACTGAAGACCAGTTAACTCATTCCCTCCAGTAGAACTCTTTTGAGTGTGTACCTTTAACTCCCAGTGGATGTGGTTTCAGCCTTTAAAAAATGAAGTTATCAACTTACAGTTCTAACAAATACTCATTGACAGAGATCAAATATCAATAGAATTGTGTTTGCCATCATGTATGCTTCAAGATAAAATATCCTGATACCTTGTATGTAACATGGTTTTGGAATTATTAATGCAAACATGAACAGTCAATATTTGACACCTAGAGACACAGTAGGAGGTAACTGCAGAAATGCCTGGAGATGTTACTCGGCTGTAATGAGTTAATGGAGGATAGGAGGCTATTTATGTATTCTAGGTTGAAGTTGGTCAGTTTACGGAAAGTTTTATATTTGTGAGTATTAGTAGTGTGGGAGGTTATCTAAGTACACAGATAGGCACATGGTCGCTAAGAGAGTCAGATAGTGATCCAGGTTTATGGTTTTATTGGGATGAGATATTAGTATCCAGTCAATAACTGAGTGTGAATTTAAGAGTTTATTTAGGTGAGTTGGAGTTGAGATGACCTGTGTGAAGGCATAAAGGTTTATACTTTGACAAGGGGAGTCTGTTTTAAAGGGATGCCAATTTATGCTGATGTCCCCTAGGGTGGTTGTTTCTGTTGTAATATTCTCTGAGAATGAGGATAGTATTTGTTCAAGGAGGGAGATATTATCATCAGGAAGCATGTATATGGCAGTAACAGTTAAAGTAAGGTGTTTGTTGAGAATTACATTTTCCTGATAGAATTTCATAAGGGGGGAAGGGAGGTAGAGAGCTGTTAGAGGGGGTTAATGTGAGATTGTCAGGGTAAAGGATAGCTACTCCTCCACCTTTTCTATTTATTCTATCCAGACATAGTATGCTATAGCCAGGTGGGAGAATTTCATTATCTGAGTTATGAGTTTTCAGCCAGGTCTTTGTGAGAATTAGGAGGTCTGTGGAGTGCAGATCTATCCACGCATGTAATTCTGCAGTTTTATTCAGAATGCTATGGATATTTAGAACATAAAGCTTGAGGTGCTTATTAGTTAGGGTGGAGTAATAGTTTGGAGTGGGGTTGCAGTGGGTTTTGGTGGATGAAGGAGGGGGTCCAAGGTTAGGGTGAATGTCACCAGACTTTAATAGAGTAGTGACTAGTATGGAGGAAAACTGGTGAAAAAGAAGTAGGAGTGTTTTTTTTTTTTTGTTTTGTATGAAATGTCATGATGCAGAAACTTAGTAGGTTGGGGCAGGAGAACTGGATGAGATAGTAGACAGGGAGATACAGGAAAGTAGTCTGAGCTGAACGAGGGTTGAAAGGTTAAAGTACAGGTAGGAGATAGTCATTGTGGGTTGAACCTATGTTCAATTAAAGTAAGGTAGTACAATATGGAAAGTAAGTATAGGAAGAGTGCAGGAAGAGAAATTGGTTGGTTGAAAGGTAATGGGGAGGGTGTAGTGAAAAAAGTGTAGACGACTGTATTGCTGTAATGGGAAATAGGGAAGTGACCCAGTGTAGGGTAGAGCAACTGGTTAACTGTAAAGGAAATTATGTCAGGGGTGGGTGGGAATAGGGGGTTAGGGTGGGTAGAAAAGTGAGCCCAAGTGTAGCGGGTTGAGCCAAGGAAATCAATTCAGAGGAGACAACACTGTTAATGGGAGTAAGTCAGCAGAGACCCAAGATTACCTAATTACAAATAAAGATTTTAAAGTCCTGCAAGGAAAATGCAGGGGGGATTGCAGGTCCTAGAGCATGAGTCTCTGCTAGTACTGAACAAAGTTACAGGAACACAAAGATATTTAAGTATAAACCTACATTGGGTGTTTGTAAGACACCAGAAAGCTGAAACTTTTAAAGGGTCCTGTTAAACTGTGAGGCAGCTTGCAGATAGGCCCAGTGAAGAGGTAACAGCATACTGTTGGAGTTTAACTCTAGTGAAAGTAGCCAATAGGTAGATTGACTGCAAAAGAAAAAAGAGAAAATAAGCATATAAAGCTACAGTTGCTTAGTAAAGAGGGTCAGGATAGAGCAGATAAGGAAGGAGGAAACTCTGTTTTTTGTTCTTAAAAACAGTAGAATGATTAGAGCAGTTGAGAGGTTTTGCTTGTTATGCCAATAACTGACCAACAATCCTTACACAAACATGTACTTAGCAGTAAAACAGTTGTACTTAAACAGTATTAGACATAAATCTTGCAGCGCAGTGGTTATACTTTCATAATCAAGGCTCCTTTAACCACCAGATAGTTATATGAAAATTATCTGACAGTTGCTTCTCTTTCTTATTTAACTAATCTCTGGTGCTGAATGAATTCTTTACAGTGTATGTAACTATACCATAGAACTGTGTTTCCACACTGTAATGTTCTAAAGTTCGCTTATTTCACAGTTTCCTACAGTAATGCTCAGGTAAGTATAGCTCCAGTTTTAATACAAGCTCAAATGGAATAACATTAGAGTTCTGCCAGTGTTCCACATGGTACTTACAAACAATGATAACGTTTACAAACATGGGAGCCTAAATTCCCCAATAACAGCATCCAAAACAAAGTATGTAGCAGTCACTAGTGTTTTAACTTATACTCTGTACAATAGGAGACAAGACAATGTACTTACATTTAGAGGCATGTGCACATTTAGGACACCACAGTAGTTAAATCTAGCAGGGAATATTTGAGATTTAAAAGATGGCTCCAAGCTATGCAAGTAGGGTAAAAAACTTCTGATCTGCTGTCAGTGAGTAGGCAAATAAACAGTGGCAGTGTGGGAGCCAATGAAATTCTAAAGAGAGCCTGTGGAGGAGGGTTTGAAGCTCATGAGCCAATGAACTTAATTCAGAGCAGACAACACTGTTAAATGGGTATTATCTCATTTCTAAAATCAGTTGCTTGCTAGTGTACTTTGTTTATATTTTACTGCTGTGTAAGTCACATGCTCACACATAAGCAGGGTTTTCAGAGAAGCTTGTTAGCATACTGCAGGTCAGATTTCACAAATTTCAATGGGGGAGGGTTATTATAGAGGTGCTAGAGTTTGCAGTTTGTCCTTTTGTATTTTCCTTCCCTCATCCATAGGCTATTAGATTTGCTGAATGATTGGTTTAGCCTTAGCCAGTGATGCTGTCTAGTCACACTCAGATCTGCATCCTCTGTAGCAGTGAAATTACATCTTTAGTATGTGTTTGTTTTTTGTAAAACTTAGTGGAATGATTATCCCAGTCTAGGAATTGTATTTTCTTTTTTTGTTTGTTTGTTTCATGGTTGTTGGTACATGCTTTTTTACCTTCACTGGTAATTATTTTTCATATTTATTTATTTATTTATTTGTTTGTTTGTTTGTTTGTTTGTTTGCATTTGTTTTCCAGGATAGTCCACTAGGCCATAGTGAGCCCATTTTCAATGGAGGGCCGGGGAGAAAAGCTCCACACTAAAATAAGCAATACGTAATATAATCAATACACAGTACATAACATAACTATATAGTATAATAGATCAGCAGTACAATAAAATAGAAGGGTAACAGTTGACAATTTAAAATCAGGGTACAGTACTAGAGTACAATATTAATGATAAAGTGGGTTACACAATTAGAATATAACAAGTTAGGCTAATTAAGTTACTTATGTGAGTAGCTTTGTCTGAGTAATTAACAAATTTGAAGCTATAAACCATAAACCATAAACCGAAATAATAGCAAGCTTTCCTCAGCCCTCTTTTTAGATTTCTCCAAGGCCTTCAATATGGTCAACCACCAAATACTCATGCACACCCTTAAGGCATTCTCACTAAATAGCCATGCACTTCAATGGTTCCAATCTTACCTGTGTGATAGACAACAAGCCCTCCTATGGCAGGACAAGCTATCAACCCATCTACCCATCACCCTAGGTGTCCCTTAGGGCTCCATACTAGGACTCCTTCTTTTCTCTCTCTTTATTAATGACCTTCCCACTGTCATCCCAAATGCTACCTGTATCCAATATGCGGATGACTCCACCTTGATTTGTTCAGCCACCTCCCCAACAGATCTAATGACATTAACCCAGAATACTTTCAATATAGTTGAAAACTGGCTCTCTAGCCATCAGCTGATATTAAACCCTAACAAAACAAAGTTGCTTCTTTTCTCCCCCACTTGTAAGTCTTCCTCACTACTCTTTACCATAAAATCTAATAATGGTACCATTATCTCCCCAGATGTGCAAACCAAACTCTTAGGCATCACAATAAACAACACCCTCAAATTTGATATCCATGTCAATCAAACTATCAAAACCATTAACAAAAAGCTTGGCTCCCTCTATAAGATCAAACCTTTCCTTACTCCATTTGCTAGGACTGCTATTGCTCGATCCCATCTACTTTCCACTTTTCTCTATGCCTCCCCTCTACTCACTAATTGAACAAATCTGCTCTTAGCAAACTCTCCAGCTGTTATAACCATATTGCTAGATTTGCAACAATCATGGCCTGTAGGACCCACCACTGTCACAACCTAAATCTTCTGGGGTTGCTATAATGGCCTAGCCTACTTCAGTACAACCAGCCACCTCCCCAACAGATCTAATGACATATTATCACAGTGGTTGAGAACTGACCATAAAGTTCTCAACCACTGTGATAATATGCTTGCACTTAAAAATATCATCAACCCTTATAGCAACCTGAGGTCACTTCGCTCTTCTAATAAACTACTGGTTCAAACATCCAAAATCAACAACTCTGCTGGAGACTCTCTGCTTACTAACTCTGTTGGCAAAACTTGGAACTCCCGTCCTGCTAATCTCACTCTTGAACCCTCTCTTACTCATTTCAAAAAAAGCCTCAAGCTATACTTTAAAACTCACTGGCTATGTCCTTGTCCAAAATTTGACTAGATCCTCCTCTATAGTCTATAATCGTGTTACATTGCCTAGTCAATTTGTCAACACTGTTTTAAAAATGTATGATTATATTACCTGCTTGCTCAACTGGAACCTGTAAACTGGGTGTAACTTGTAATCATTTTGTGATTTTTACTGTATGTTCTACCTTGGAGCTTTTCTCTCCAGCCCTCTGCTGAAAATGGACATGTATCCAGTCAGACTATCCCAGTCAACAAATGTAAAATAAATCAATAAAATAAATAAGCTTGAATATAGATGATCAGATATAGCAGGCATATGGTCAGCAGTAGTGTTGCTTATTAGTGCATGTACTAATACAGACATACATTTATAATCAGACAGTTTCTCTCATTTCACAGGACAGCATTGCTTTAGACAGTTGCACCTTGGAAACAAACCGATTGAGTTGCAAATTTTAGAAGAATGAAGTCTTATAATGTTTCAATAAAAGTGTCAGACAGCTTTGAAACTGAACCTTGTTACTGTACTAAAAGTATTTTCCCATTAGCTGACGCCCTTCAAGAATCACACATTAACAGTTTGTATAATACTGATTCCATCCAACTGAATTTATTTTCTTTTTCTTCCCTGCATTGTGGTAAAATGTTTGGAGCTTTCACCCCTTTCCTGAATATTTGACTGCAGTAGAGTTATACTGGTTACCATTTGAAAGTTGAAGCAACTGTGGTCTCTATATTTCTCCATACTTTCCTACATATGTGCAAAAGCATGCATGCAATATGTAATCTAAGTTTATATTCATGTAGTTGTAAAACCACAGCCTTGCTATTTCTTACTGACTGGCTTGCAATTCAAGGCATTCTTGAATGTCTCTCAAATTTGTATATGCTGGGTATGTGATAATGCAGGTGTTTTATTAAAACTTTGTATGCAGTGCACATAATTGTTTTAGTGGTGTACTTCACTGTTAATAATGGAATTCTCATAATTTTTCTCAAACTTGCCTTTTTTGTGACTGGAATTGCTGTGTTGGCTAGACCTCTGGACCCTCATCACGATGGTAATACATAATTTAAATAAATAAATTCATGTGTCATTATGTGTTTATCATATATATTGCTTTGGTTATTTAAAATGTATTTGCTGTATATCTTTGTTTTTATAGCTCCACATATATTGGATGGAGCAGTGGTGCAGAGGTAGCATTGTTGCCTCACAGCAAGAGTTGCCTCTGGTTCGATTCTCGGCTGGAGTGCCTTCTGTGTGGAGTCTGCATGTCCCCCCTGCATTCGTGTGGGTTCCAGACAGGCTTCAATGGTCATCCCTCTATATAAAGGTGGACCATCAACAAACCCAGGGAACTACAGACCCATAAGTTGGACTAGTCTTATATGTGAGGCCATGGAAAAAGTTATCATGGATCTAATAAATAAAGACATAGGAAATCTTCAAACACTGTACCCATCCCAATTTGGTTTCATCGAGGGTAGGTCACACCTACTAAACCCAGTGGACTACTTTGAGAAGGTCACTTGAGCCATGGATGGTGGGTAAAATAGTGCCTACTGCCTATTTCGACCAGGCAAAGGCATTTGACAAAATAGCTCACTTGGGTATTATAGACAAACTCACAAATTTGGTCATAAATCCCTATGCAATCCAATGGATAGTCAAATTGGTCATGGATAGGGCACATGAAGTAAGGGTGGGAAAATCCACCTCCACGAATAGGCCTGTTACCAGAGGTGTTCCACACGGCTTAGCACTTTGACCTCTCCTGTTTGAAATACACCTCTATGAAGTCATAGCAAATATAGAGGGTCTTTGGATGACCAGATTTGCTGATGACCATACCTCTCAACTTCGTAGAGTAAGAAATCTGGACAGACCCATACACAAAGGGGACAAAGGTCCCAAAATAGGGCCAGTTTTTAAATATTGTTCTTACAAATGTTGAAAGTTGACAGAATAACAAGTTTTGCACTGACATGAATTTCCTGAAGAGTGTGTGTGTGAAGTCTGAAACTCAGATGTCTGTCAATATTTCCTGACTTTAATGTTCAACGATTTACCAAAGATTGGCCAGAAAAACAAAATTTTATGAGGAACATACCAAAATGATGAGGCAAAAATCTGGACATTATGCAAAATTCTGGCCAGTTGAGAGGTATGTTGAGGACTGCAAGCTGGGTGCAAAGACTGAGTCCTCCAAACACATAGATATCCTTGAAGAGGGTCTGAGAGCCAAGTAACTGGTGCCAGAGCCATAGACTAGAACTCAATGCAAAAAAATACATATGTATACCCTTTGGAAAGATGACCACCCCTGCAAATTATAGCATTGATATTACTCTCCTAAGAGTAGACTCAGTGGTAAAGGCTTAAGAACTCAGGTTGACAGTAACCTGAACTTTGATCACTTTGTGTCCATGGTGGTGGGGAAATCCTTCTATGTGGTGCAAGTTATAAGTTATGGCATGGCATCCAGAGCTAAGGAAATCATAGTCCCACTATACTCAGCCCCCATTTGACCAATAATCTCGTACAGTATACTCTTCAGTGTGTACCCGACTAGGCATTTGCAACAGCTATAGTGGCTACAGAGATTCCACATTTAAAGAATATAGAGTGTAAATAACATGTCCTATGTGGACCACCTCAAACACTTGTCCCTGTACTCAGTCTCCTACAGACTGCTGAGGGGTGATCTATGTCTAACATGCAAGGCATTCTCCAATCCAGGTCAGATGGATCTGCTACACATTCACAAAACAAACAGCAAAAGAAATACCTGATCTAAGGATCTAAACAGTCTGTGACATAAGCAAAACATGTTGGAGGAATAGATGTGTGTTTCAGGGATCACCTTTCTCTGAAACAGTCCCCCCCCCCCCATTTATGTGAAACAGAGCTCTTCTTTAAGCTTATTCAGATGACATATGGACCAATGGATGAGAAATAATAAATTCAACCCTGCTTGCCACCTGTGACCTTTATGAAGAGCAGCAGCTTGTAGATGATCTAAGGCACATGCATACACCAAAGTCTTTCTATTCCTTTGGCACTGACAGTTATGAAAACTGGGGCATGAATAGCTAGGCTTAAAAAGGCTCTAGGTTCATTAGCCTGGTAACACCCTATGAGGATTTCTTCTAGTGAGCTGCAAATGCATGAAATTGCTTTCCTCAGAAATTTGTGAAATGAGCATGTTTGAATCCAAGAATACATATAATCAAAATCAGCTATAGTGGAATGTAGGAAAAGCTAGGATACTGGTTAGCAATGAGCGTCTCTTTAAATAAGCTACACTTTACTGGGTAAGACACTGATGTATACACTGTATTTCATATAGCATATATCATGGGCAGAAGTAGGTTAAAAAATAAAACAGACAACTGGGTACACAAGTCCCAGGATAAAAAACTGCTCGATCCTCATATGCGCACAGTGAAAAACTGACAATGTAGAATCTTCAAAGCACAGAAACATTCCAACAACTGGGTTAGGCTAGGCTCAGGGGGAGGATGCCCCATCCCCCATTGAAGAAGGAAGTAGTAGTCCACAAAAACCGATAGGCCAGAAAAGTGCCATAAAGATGATCGAGTGGATTACTAAGGACAAGAAAGAAATTATGAAGTGTTACTATTATGCAAGAAGCCCATAATTTCCAGACAGAAGATATTCAAAAAGATTAAGAGAGAAATCAGAGGAAAGAAAATATTTGCACAAGAAGAACTGTCAAAACCTTGACATGCATTTTTGAGTTCATTAATACAACAGACCCATGAAAAACATTATATAGACAAAGAAACTTTGGGTCGCTTAGAAAAAAAAACAACTGAGGTAGTGCAAAAAAATATAAAGAACAAAACCTAGAGATGTTTGAAGGAAATAGAAAAATAAACATGGACATGGGAAAGAAACATAAACCTGATATTCTGCAATATTTATGCAAAGGAGAAAGTCAAAGTAATTAATACAAAAAAGCTCCAAAGATATTTGAAGAGAAATAATGGTAAAGGCATCAAGGTATGGAAACTTTCACAACACAAAAAATGAGATCACAAAGGAGGAATGTAAAACAGAAGATTAGTAAAGTAGAAGGTAAATAAATAGAAGCTGAAGTTATGGAATACTTGGAAAGTGAAGGATTTAATGTAGAAAGTCTAACACAGGTTATATCACAGCATGATTGAACAATTATTCCCCAAAATAAGGAAAACAGGAAGAGTGGGAGACATCTGATGAAGAAATATTGACATGGGAAAGTAAAATAAATTTAATATGGTACAATATGTATGCAAAGGACAAATCAAAACAAAGCAATACAAAAAAGGTAGCACCAAAGATATTTGCAGAGAAATACAAGCAAATGCATCTGGATATAGAAAATTTCACAATACAAAAAATAAGAAAAAGGTGGAAAGTAGAAAACAGGATTAGTAATGGGAACTTTAAAGTAGTAGAAACTGAAGTTATGGATTACCCACAAAGTGAAGGATTTAGTGGAGAAAATTCTACAGTGGTAATGTCACAGCACGATGGAACAAGGAGCCTAACAAATTAAGAAGAAACAGGTAGAACGGGAAGCATCTGATCACTTGCCACATGAAGACTCTCTGCAGCCTTCAATAGGAAATGAGTACAAAAGTTCAGCCGAAGTTGTACATCAAAGGGAAGGAGCAAGAAACATTGTCAACTCTGACACAGGCAATGCTGTGTAGTGACTGACAAGTGACAACTCTGACACAGTCAATGTTGTGTAGTGACTGGCAAGTGACAACTCTGACACAGTCAATGTTGTGTAGTGACTGGCAAGTGACAACTCTGACACAGGCAATGCTGTGTAGTGACTGACAAGTGACAACTCTGACACAGTCAATGTTGTGTAGTGACTGGCAAGTGACAACTCTGACAGTCAATGTTGTGTAGTGACTGGCAAGTGACAACTCTGACACAGGCAATGCTGTGTAGTGACTGACAAGTGACAACTCTGACACAGTCAATGTTGTGTAGTGACTGGCAAGTGACAACTCTGACACAGTCAATGTTGTGTAGTGACTGGCAAGTGACAACTCTGACACAGTCAATGTTGTGTAGTGACTGGCAAGTGACAACTCTGACACAGTCAATGTTGTGTAGTGACTGACAAGTGAATTCCTATATGAAAGAGCAACAGATGATGAAGGATGCAGCTGAAGAGAATATGTCACAGGAAGATGTTCAGCAGCTTTCCTTAGAATGCCTGCAGCAAATGGAGAACAAAGAATGTGCTCTCACTTTAGAAGAAAATTATCTAAGGCAAGAGTTGCTTGATTTAATAGAGATGGATAGACATATTAACATCAAGGAAAAAGATTACAGAAAGCTAGTAAGGTCCAAAATGTTAAAAGTCTGATTAAACAAATGAACACAGTAATTAAATCTTTCAACAGAAATTTGTGTAATATCTTCTTCTTTCAGCTTTTTCTAGTTAGGGGTCACCACAGCATATCACCTGTCTGCTCATGATTGGCAGTGGAGTTTTACAGTGTTGAGTTGCCAGCCCAGAGCCCAACCTTCCACGGAAGGAACACACATGCACACACTCACACCTAGGGCCAATTTAGAGTATCCAATCCACCTACAGCATGTCTTTGGGAGGAAACCAGAGCACCTGGAGGAAACTCACGCAACCACAGGGAGGACATGCAGACTCCACACAGAAGGCACCCCAGCTGAGGATTGAACCGGAGAACCTCTTGCTGTGATGCACCAACACTAACCACTGCACCACCGTGGCCCCCAGAAATTTGTGTAATATAACAGAAGTAAATAGGCTATATTAATGTACAGCTAAATAACAGATAAAGTGCTACCACAAACCACAGGGCAATATAGAAAAGGAATGGAAGAAATCAAATTTCGTCATGGAAGCACTGAATAGAGAAAACTATAAAGCACTTAAGACAAGAAGTGTCACTGTTAGAAGAAAGCAGAAGAGGGAACAGATCAACAAAAATACTTATAAAGGTAGATGGGATAAAAACAATGTGCAGAATCAGAACAGACCAGGATCTATCATACACTACTGCAAATAATAAACTAAAGATATCAGCACTGGCAGAAAATTTAGAAGATATGCTGATAAATATAAAGGAAAAGTATAAAATAAGCAATTCATTGATGGCCCAAAAAAGGTTTAGAGAACTGGGAAACAAGCCAAAAGGAATAGAAACACCACCAAAAAAAGAAGAATGAAACTTGTTTTGAAGGAATATCTTTGAAGATCCTGTGGAATATAGCAAAGATGCTGAATGGATAGAATAAGTAAAAGAAATTGTAAGACGTTAAAATGTACAAGATATGAAATAGAATAAAGTAATGGCCAAAGAAACTGAAACAAAATTATGAATACAAGCATACAAGGCATAAAAGCCTTCCTTATGTACAGTGCCTTAAATACCTTTACTTTAAAAAGGGAAAAAAAATCACTTGGCCATCGTCATGAATTTGCCTATTTCCCCACTGTAGTGTGATCTCAGAATTGGTATATTTACTTGGGGGTCTGGGGGGGCACAGCCCTCACATTGAGGGGTGTGGGTAGTGACGCCCTCCACTTTTACAGGTTTGAAATAGTGTTTAGTTTCTGGTTGGCCAAGCGATTTTTTTTTTTCCCCTAGGAAAAAAATTTGCTGAAGTATCCATTCGCAGAAATGACAGTTTGCTGTTTATTAGAAGGCAAACAGGCATTTGCTGACTTGGGTTTTCGATCATGTAATATAGACCCATAAGATACACCCTACATTGATCAGTTACATTGCAGAGACTGTGAAACAGTGGCAAACCAATTTGCAGCTAAGCCTTGATAAAGGACAAATTATTATCCCAGGGATAAAAGTTCAAAGGGGGTTATTCCAAGGTGACTCTGTCATTGCTACTGTTTTGTCTTGCCATTAACCCATCAAACTGTCCAGTTAACAGATTAGGTCATGGTTACAATTTGCCCCTAGAAAACATCAGTGTAAAGACTTCTCATCTTCTTTTTGTGGATGATTTAAACTTGTATAATTCATCAGATGAGGAACAGAAATCACAACTGCAGGTGGTCAAAGCTTTCTGAGATTATCTAAGAATGTAATTTGGTCTTGATAAATGTGCAAAAGCAACATTTAAGGAAGGAAAGCTGCAGCACCAAGAAAATACAGGAATGTGATATAAAGGAACTTGAACAGGAGGGAGTGCATAAATATTTGGGAGTTGATGAAAGGCTGACAATAAAACATGAACAAATGCAAATAAAACTCAGTAAAAATATTTTAGAAGGCTAAAATTAATACTGAAAACAGCCCTGACATCTAGTAACAAAGTTCAAGCTATTAACCAATTTACTCTTCATGTTATAACTTACAGTCTTAGGTGATTGACTGGCTGCAAAGGGAACCGGTTCAGTCACACAGGAAAATGATATACAAGAATCAGCATATACTAAGAATATATATTCCTCATTCTGAAGAACACATGGGTCTCCTCAAAATTGATTACATGTATTAATCTGCAATCATAAAACTCCACACACATCTGCTAACCTCACAAGATTCAAACATAGTGAATGTTTTAAAACATCAGGAGAACAAGTCTAAGATGACTTCCCTCCCTACTTAGTTTATCAGAAGCATATCATTGTCAAGCAGGAATGTAAATCAAACCAGAAGTAGATAAAATCAGGCAGCAATTGAATGTGGCATAAAACAAAAAAAAGAATATAAGGAGAAGGACCAGATGAGAAGACAAGAAATGTGCAAAAGGCATATATATATATATATATATATATATATATATATATATATATATATATATATATATATACATACATATATATATATATATATATATATATATATATACACACAGACACACACACACACACACACACACACACACACACACACACACACACACGTACAGAAAACTCCTGCAACAACCTGTCAATCAAGATCTGATGCAGGAATGGTTAAGCAGCGGTGAATTTAAAGACAAAAGATGATAAGTTAATATTGGCGGCCCAGGATAGCGGACTACATACGTATATGTTTGTAACATCCATTTAACATGTGGGAGAAATACAGAAATGCCAGTTTTGTAAAACATAACTGGAAACAGTCACACATCCTGTTGCTGGGGATGATACACTGATGACAGAAGGCCCATATACTGAAAGGCATAATAATGTGGCAAGACTGCTACACTGGGGATTGTGCAAGAATTACAATTTCAATCGACAAATCAGAAGCATTGGAAACATGAGCCACAAAGCATAGGATCACCCATTACCAACAGTTCAGAAAATAGATGTGAGAAAAACAGATGTAGTAGTCCAGGAAAAGAAGACATTGACATTGCTACACCCCGTGATAACAATGTCTTATGTACAGAGAGATGCAAAGTCATAAAATACCAGGATTTGCAGTAAGAAATGAGGGAAATATGAAAGAAGAATACCCTGACAGTTCCAGTGGTAGTAGGAGCAATGGGTTTCATAAAAAAGAATTTACAATTGTATTCAGATATGCTACTAATATAGCAGAAAGTATATACTAATATACAGTGCGATCCAGTGATAAATCCCTTCTTCAAATATCCAAATCTAATAACAGTGCTGGTAACTCTCTTTAATCTTGTACAATAGCTAAAACCTGGAACACACTCCCCCTAACTACTAGAACCACACTTAACCCTGCCCACTTTAAGAAACTACTCGAAAGCCACTCATTCAATAACTGGTTCTGCCCATGCTCGCCCCCCAGCTAAACCATACTAATCTTTCCTCTTTTCCATACCAGCTGTACAATCTAAGTTTTACCAGCTCCCCATCCAATTTCCAAAACAATCCACTCTAACTCTTATCCCAAACTAACCGCTATTCTACCTCATCCCTCCTCATTCTACCCTCTACACTCACCAAGTCCCCCAGCAACTACTTTCTGCCACTCACCTCTTTATCTCTCCTTCTGTCTATCCATAACCATCTGTGTTACTGTACTCCTCAGCTAAATTCTAAAGTGAGACACTCCACCAACTGCATTTCTAAATTTTACCAGCTCACTCTCTAACTACTAATGCCCATAAAGTATCTTCTCTACATTGAAAATATGTCTGCTAACTTCCATATCTCAATCCATAACAGTGCTTCCCTATCCTAGTCAAATTTTGCTCAATTCACTGTGTAGCCTGCTATTACCCATAAAGTATATGTTACATTGTAATATTTTAGTAACTTTATTTGTATCTCAGTTCAATGCCTGTGCTTCTGTGTCCTTCTTTACTTCATGTTCATGTAAGCTTTGTGTTGCTTTTTTTTTAATTTATTGCTATGTAATCTTACGTTGCTCTATACTGACATAAAACTGTATTTTGCTTCTGAAGCTTTTCTCCCTGGGCCTCTGCTGAAAATGGGTTAATGCCCAGTCAGACTATCCCAGTAAACAAATGTCAAATAAATAAATAATACATGTAACACTGTATGAATTGCAGAAGGAGTCAATTCTGGGCACATTGTGGATGCTGCAGAGCCCTTTTGGCTAACATCAAAGACTGAAACAATACTAATTTCATAAACTTTAAACTAAATTTGACTTATAACTGCAGTCCATTCCTGTCATAGTACTAGAAACCCAAAAGACTTTGAGAAATTAAACTGGCAGATTAGTTGAGCTAAGCCATGCTTGTGTGAATAAATTTCTAGTCAGCTGTATGACAAGTGCATCCACAGAAAATTTGGCAATGTCACACTATTGAATTTTGAGGTCAAGGACATTTTCCTTACATGATTTTTTGCCGGTGTAAGTATCTGTCTTGTATGCAGCTATTGCATTATTCTTTTAACTAGATTTTAACCAGATTGCCCTCAGAGCTCAACAACGGTGTCTGTTTCAGGTAGTCATGGAGCATAAGCATCTATATGACAAGCTTATGGATACAAAACTGAAAGTGACAACAGCTGGGAGCAGATTAAGATGATTGAATACAACTGCAACAAAGCAAAATTAAATTGCCATCTGTAGCAAGATTGCTAGATACTGTGCATCCTGCATAGTGGTACTAATTAGAGATTAGCCATTAAAAGCATATACATACCCATCTATAAATATAATGTCATTATAAGTTAATTTCATAAGTATACAAATACATTTGGTATATTTCTAGTTAATCAAGGACTCCTATTAGCTAAAATGGGAAATAGATATTCTATAAGTAGGAAAGGAAGCTTGGAGTTAATACTCATCACTGTAATGTTATAGGAATTAGTGGTGCACTACTTCCCAAGTCAGATGGCATAAATTTCCTACAATGACATTCAGCTTTAGCTTTGACACACCAGCAGGTAAAGACACTACTCCACCAGGCTTTGAGAACAACCACCACTGTATCATATCATCATGAAGAAATAGATGGATCCCATTCAGAATCTCGAGTTTTCAGAAAGTCGAAATTCAAATGGTCAAGACCATATGATCGATTTTCCAAAAACTTGAACTTCAGAAAACAACACAAATCTAGCTTTTTTCAAAGTTTTTGCAGGTTGGCAAGCCCCCTGCACCCCATGCATATTATATATGCCAACTCCAAGATCACACTACAGTGGGGAAAGGGGAAACTTTGCCAATCCTCATTTTACTGCGATCTCCATTCAAAAGCTTCGAGTTTTCGGAAAGTCGATCATACGGTCTTGACCACATGAATTTCAACTTTCTGAAAACTAGAGCTTCTGAAGTGGACTCCTCTATATCACACATACACACACATTCACGTGTGTGTGTGTGTGTGTGTGTGTGTGTGTGTGTGTGTGTGTGTGTGTGTGTGTGTGTGTGTGTGTGTGTGTGTGCGTGTGTGTGTGTGTGTGTGTGTGTGTGTGTGTGTGTGTGTGTGTGTGTGTGTGTGTGTGTGTGTGTGTGTGTGTGTGTGTGCGTGTGTGTGTGTGTGCGTGTGTGTGTGTGTGTGTGTGTGTGTGTGTGTGTGTGTGTGTGTGTGTGTGTGTGTGTGTGTGTGTGTGTGTGTGTAATTTGTTTAACTGAATTCTACTTATTCATTCAACACTTAATGAACAATTTGTTAAAACTAAATTAAAACAGTCCTTTCCCATTTTCACCCATCACCTTAAACTTAGCAGGCTAGCAAAATTATATAAAGTGAAATAAACCAAGTCAAATAGTTTTTCAAAACAAACTGTCCAGTGGTTTGAAAACCTTAGAGTACAGTGTTACTGACAATGAAGCATGCATATTTTCATTGTTTCTGATGTTCTTTACAGCAGTCATAGTACTCCCCTCCCCTCACTCTTCCACAAGACAAAAGATAATATAAAAAGAAAAGATAAAGAATGTAATTATTAACTTATTTAACAAAAATATTATAAGTCACAGATAATAACTAAAATAAAAAAATGTAGAAGAGTTGTTATACAGACCATCATGTTTTATATGTTTTGCACCAATGCAGCCTCTCTCTTTGCTTTTTATGTTGTGTATGCAAATCGTACTGCACATCTGTAAAGGGGTATGAACATTTATTATATTAGTCAGAATGAATGGCTGGTCCTTGCTGTGTATACTGGCTGGCAAGCGGTAGTCCTTTTCTTAACAATTGCCGTAGGTGCTTCCTCAGCGAAGTAATTAGTTGAGTCTCTTAGGGATCCATATTAGGACCTCTTTTATTCAGCACATACTTCTCTGATCTCCAAATTGAGGATGATTATAAACTGTGTGTCATCCTAAGGTCTCTATCTGATATGCAAAGCACGTAACTTGAACTTACATATGTTAATAGCTGGCGTTCAGAGAACAGGGTAAATCTAAATGCTAAAAAAATACAATATTGTTACATATGTATTCCCTTAATAGAAAACACGCCTCTCCAAAATGAACATATAGTGAGTGTCCATGGAACGTGGTTAGATAATACCCTCTCCTTTCATCATGTCACAGCAGTGGCTAGGACATTCAATCTACCAGGCACAGATAAAGGGTATCTCCTCAAGATCCAAACAAGTCCTTACCTCTCTATATTCTGCAGTGATCAAACCCATCATAGAATGCAATACCCCTTTGGACTATATTAATAGACATATCAAGCAGTTGGAGAGACCTCAAAGTTTCTTAACAACAAAACAGGTCATGAGCCTGTAAGAACTGAGCTATCAGGAGAGACTGGAGGCTCTGTCACTGTATTCAGTGTTCTGTAGGCTCTAAGGGTGACGGATGTCTTGGTTTTCAAGCTATTAGGGATCTGGCAGTCAAAGACCTCTTACATTTCCACAAATCAAACCATCCAGCAAACAACAACAGGACCAGAGATTTAAGATCTGAACCAGTTTGGGCAAAAATAAAATGGTGGAGAGACAGAGTCCTCGTGCAATGACTATCCTTTCTCTGGAATAAACTTCCACTCCAGATCAATGTAAAACTGTATATTTCCTTAAAAAGGAGTTAGAGAATTGGATGGGTGTTCACAGTTTCACCCACAACATGACTGGACCAGTACTCTTTGAAAAAGGAGGTACAGTCTAAGGGTGGGTACTGGTAAGGAATAAATGGCCACATGGCTCATTTGCCTTGTATTTTCTGTGATTCTACAACTGTGACTCAAATGACACAAACACATGTTATCGGCCTGGCAGAGCATGAGGGAAGTGAGTAGCATTGACATACATCCATCCCATCCTGGGGTTAGGGTGGAAATTTTCTATGCAGCATTGTTTGATCTCACTGAGGATTGCAGAGAGGTATGTAATGTTTGATCTCACTGAGGATTGCAGAGAGGTATGTAATGAGTCAATCAGGGACCCATGCAGAACTCCTACCAGACTGCTCATCAGTAACCTTCTGAGAAGACATTGCATTCTTGAGAATGGCTTGCATGAAAGCATGCACATCTACCAAATGGAAGGTCACTGTAGGGCCTTCACATGTGAGCATGCATGTCAGCTGTCAAGAGGAGGATTGTTAGGCTTTACAAGAAAAGTCCCTGATGGCTATTTAAATGACAGTCCCTCTCTGCTGGCTGTCACCCCAGGGAAAGGGAATGTGTGGCCAATTGATCAGTGATGGGGATGGATAATGGTTAGCAGGCAGCAGGGGAGAAACAAACAATAAAAAAGAAAAACAAACATTGAAGCTGAAAGTATCCATGTATTTTTTTTTTCTTTTGAAAATGCAATATAATGTTATCTGCAAAGTAAAACTTCAAAATTCCAGGAAAGTCATACCAAACTGTAGGTTGAGAAACGATAACAAAAAAATCACTTGGGGTAATACTTGCCTGATACCATGCAGAGAAGTAAGCACTGTGACAAAGAAAGAAAGAAAGTGAGCAGAATAATGGAATATCTGAGGAAAAAAGTCCCCAGGAAAAATGTGAATTTTTTTTTATCTAAGGATACAGAAAGTTTGCAATCACCATATGGATAACTGAATAAGGAATAAATATAGTACACACATTCATAAGTAATTACTAGGCTAATGATGCTAAGGGCCTTTTCAAGCCAAGCCATGCTTCCCAAAGATGAGAATCAAACCTTGTACCATCAACACTGGGGAACTGGATGTGAGATGGCATGAGAATAAAGAATGAGGAAATTAAATGAAAATTATAATTGCTTGCATCATTGAAATATGCACCCAGAGTGTTTATACACAACAGCATAGCTTTAAATACAGACCGCAGAAACATACAGAAAATGCTACACCTCAGTCTTCTGCTGATTGTCTGTAACCCCAGCTTGTTCTTTATTATGTAAACAAAGTGTGAGAGACATCTAAGTGTTCTCTGTCATCATGCACACTATGCTGTGTCTACCTAACTAGGCTAATGGGGACCAATATACAGCAGTGATTTTACATTGCGCCACTAGGTCTTTTAAGTGTCTCATTGTGTGTCATTGTGTAGTTGATATCCTATTAATCATCTAAGGAAGCTGCAGCTAGTGGCACACATGTTCATGTCCACTACCCACAAACAAGGAAGGACTAACCTGAAACCACACATATGTACAAGTGCACACACACACACACACACATACTCAAGTAAGTAAATACTCAACTAAGCTGTACAAATAAGCCAAATAAGCCAAAGAAGTTGGAAAATCCTACCCACACATGTAAACAGCTGCCCTCCCAAATCACAGTTAGAGTAGGAAACTTAGAAAGTACAGAAATAATTCCAATACTTACATCATTTAATGAGAAATGCAACAAAACTGTACTAAACATGTACTTTGTACTTCTTCCTCAATGTGCATGCAAAATACATCTGAAAAGGAGTAATTCATCACAGTTCAAGGATACATCTCTCAGAAATAATAAACATTGTACATACCTGAAATATTCAGCAGGTGTCTGGTGCAATTATATTACATTCTGATGGTACACCAGTCTTCTACCATGATGATTATTTTTGAAATGACCCCTCAAAGACCTACCATATACCCATGCAACAAAACATGGTCATTATCCCTAATATATTCCATAAAAGAGTCTAAATTCATGATTCTTCATTTCATAAAATTCAACCAGTTTTGTCCTAAATATAGGACAAAAAGAATTAAGTAATATAAAAATATTACACTAACCTCTCTTCCAACATTTCCCTCTGACTCTAAGTTCTCAAATGAGACTGAAATCTGTAATCTTTTCAGGGAAAAGCACTTGATAGTAAGGAAATCTCCCAGTCATACAGAAGACTGTCACCACTGCCTCATCAAAATGAATGGGCCCATTTTCACCTCGTTTCACACCTTTTGTGGAATTGTCTTTGTTAATGAAATGTTTTCAAGAAACTATTGAACTCTGACTTGTAGTCAACAGTGATGAAACCAAGTTTATAGCAAAATACTTCTTACTTATTATGACGCTCCTGCACTGACCCAGTAATCAAGTAGCCTCAGTTCTCACCACTAGCACCAGTGAGGGACATACACATTGGGAGGATGACAACTACACAAACAGTAAAGTACAATTTCCCTTAAGAGCACACAAAGATCACAGGCAGTCTGGGGCTGGTTTCTCCCTCTTTCTCCAGCTCTCCAGTAAGAATCCCCACTGGCACAGCTATAGGGTTAAGATCGCAGCTGAGTGGCCAAGCTAAGACATCCAGCACTCTCTCTGTCCAACCAGTGATTTGTGTCACTGCCCAAGTAGCTGACACACACACAATTTGAGATTTGACTTATATACCAGCCCACAGACACTCCTGGGGAAGACTGGTACAGGTTTACTAGCTATGCCCCTTCTGCCCATACTATAAGGTAGCTATCACTGCCACCAGCCAGCTCTTATCAACTACTTTTTAAGGCCCTTACCAAATGGTGCTCAATCTTACTTTGTAATGTTACGATTATCCAAATGGTAAGTGTAACCAAGACTTGCAAGGCTATTAGAGTGGCCTGTACAGTGTCACTAAATATCTCTAAACAAACCAGCCACAATTAAAAGGTTTAAATATATTTAATAATAAATAATAAAAGAACAAGACAATACTCAATAACTCAACACAGTGACTACAGAGTTCAGAATCACAGGAAATATTTTAAAACAACATTGCAGGACAGTCTCAAATAAATACAGAAAACATCTAAACTAATCTTTACTATATTCCTATCTATATCTAAAAGATACTCTGCCCTAAATAACTTACTTAAAGAGCAAGACAAATGCAGATGCAAAGTGCTAAATGGATGTTTTTAGATCCAAGACATGATGCAAAATGCATAGCCTCTGAGAGAGTTCCCAAGTTAATATCAAAACATTACTGCTGGGTCAGCTGGATGACACCACTATTTGTCATCTGCCTTCAGTTCCCAGGCTAACAGATACTAACAGAATTGTTAGCATCTCTGTGTAAGAAGTACATATCTCTCAGAAGTTTGCATAGAACTGGAAGTCATAAAACAGTTAAACACTTTTACATTTTAAACCTAGTAATTATTCTGTTTCAAGACAATAGAAAACCCTCTAGCTCTAGACATCCTGTTTCTTTGCATTAACTAACTTTTATAGCACAGTCGTAAACAAGTTCAACTTATTTTCTTGAAGCTTTGCAAGTTAACTCTTTATGTTCCAACTTCTACCATTAAAACACGGGTATAAAGTTTATACACATTTCTGCTTTTTTCCAGCAGGGGACACTGTGGTTACATTCTTGAAGCGCAGCACATAACATACAGTTCAACACACACACTTCTGCACCAGTAGTTTAATATCCACATAACATATAGTTCTCTTACATCTGTAAGACAAGCCTATGGGTCATATTAATATTTACAAATAACATAAGATTATTTACAAAATTCCAGATAGCTGGGCTGGCAGTGTCATATTTCTATATAAATCATATTAATATTTTCAAGTGACATATAATTATTCACAAAATTCCATCTAGCTGGGCTGGCAGCATTTTCGTTTGTCACACTTATCAAGGCTTTCTATACGACATATTATAGCATTTTGTAAGAATATTGCCATTATTTGTATATATTTTACTTTGCATGTTAGTAGAAAAATATTACTTAAAATGTACAACAAAAAAGCAGGCCAAAATCCAGGGGGTAGAAGCTGTGCTTAAGAAAATAAGAAATATCACCAAAACACAATATAAAGCAACAGCTACCATGCAGAGTTCAGTCCAGGAAATGTTGCAAAATCACATATGGTCTGAAGAAGCTAACTTGTGAAAGCGCTAACCTACTGAGTGCGTTTTGGTGATATTACTTAAAATGTAGTTAATGGTATAAATTGCAAAAATTGTGTTTTTATGAAGAATAAGATGAAAAAGTTTTGAAATGATACTGGACGTTAACACTAGATGCATAGGGTAAATGGCAGTTTTAACAGGTAATTTCCAAGCAAGCATATTTCCCTGTGTTCCATATAGGTGGCTGTATGGTCACCATACCTCTCAACCTCTTAGTGCTAGAAATCTGGACAGAGCCTAAAACAGTTGGGAAACAAAGGCCCAAAAATAGAGACAGATTTTAAATATTGCTCTTATAAACATAGAACGTTGCTAGAAAACAGGACTTGTGTTAGCATGCATTTTCTAAAGACTCTGAATTCTCAAAATGTCAGTTATTAATTAGTGACTTCAGTCCTCAGTGATTTGCCAGAAAAAAAAAACACTTTGCAGTTAAGTTATGATGAAGGACAAATTATTATTCCAGGCATAAAAATTCAAAGGGGATTTCTGTTGTTATTGTGGAATCCTCCATAAAGACAGTGGAAAGCTGCTCAATGGTATGCTCTTACCTGCCTGTGTCACATAGTCTGAGAGCCCAATCATATCTCTCTTCATATAGTCTGTTGAGGTACATCTCAGGTCATTTATATCCATGTGGACTATAACTGAGTCATACTGGTACTTGAGGTTTAGTGACCTTAATGCTTGCATGATGTGATGAATCTTGGTCCCTGACTGGCAAATAACTGTAAACTTCTTATCCAGTCTGGTGAGAGGGACATCATTATGTCTCACAATGGAGTCTCCTATGAGCAAAATATTGGGTTGTGTGGTGTTACGCCTCATGGGCTTGATAGTTGAGGCAGAATGAGATGTGGGTTTATGTGTTGTGGTGGGAGTTGTCTTATTTGTGTGCATGCAATGTTTCTGAGGACTGTCTTTGAGAGGACTTTGAGGTTTGGGTAAGTTACATGTGAGCACATCCTCATATGTGGATCAGTGTGTCTGGTCCTTTGTATGTGTTGTCAGAGAGATACAGACACATGCACACACACACACACACACACACACACACACACACACACACACACACACACACACACACACACACACACACACACACACACACACACACACACACAAACAGATATACTTCCCTGGCATAAAGTCTGATGATGATGGCTGTGAAATGGGTGCAGTTATCAAATCCCATTCCTGATATTCAAAATCTCCAGCAAGGACAACACCAAACAAATGCTTTGTGTGTTAATCATGGGCTTATCTTCGATGCTCTGAAATGCATTATCGTTTATGTTGGTAAAGCTTGTATCTGTGCCACTTACCATACAGATATCTCACTCTGGTACAGTCACCAGGTAGTAGAGTCTATATTCCTGACAGATTCGCCTTTGACCACCATGCCTCTGTGGTTGTTGTAAAATACAGTACTTTACAATGCTTATCCTTTGTAGTATCTCCAAAGAAGTTATTCCCTCACTGTATTCATCCTTTATTAGGCCCATCAATGAAAAAAATGCCCCATTGGCACATTCCTCACAAAGTGCTGAAAGCGGCTCAAAATACTTCAGTGTTTCCTTAACAAAAAGATCTCAGGTCTCAGTAACCCTAACTACCCTGAAAGACTGAAAGACCAGCCTCTCTACAAAGTGTCCTAAACACTCCTGAGTGGGTCATGTCCACTAAAGTTCCCATGCTATGAATGACAGACCACCATCACCACTGTAAAACTAGTTGTAAACCTATACTATCACATCAACAGTACCAGACAACATGACAAGTACCTTACCTAATACATTCCACATTTGTGAAATAGGTTGACTTTACATGTTAAAAACAGTACTTCTCTTGCAACATTTATAACCAGTTTGGATAACTGTAAGAATTCAAGACAAAACCAATAAAACAGCAAATCAATTTTTTCAAAAATGTGTTGTTTTCCCCTCCCAAAAGAAAAGTAAATATTATTTTCTTTCAGTCTTTTGTGGATGAAATCAGAGTTTCTTTTTTCTGACCTTGTTAGATTTACCAGCAGGGAAAACTACTAATGGGAGTCCAGGTGTGGGAAAAATAATGTGTTTAAAAAGCAAATAAGTCTAAGATACATGCGTTATGTACTGCTTGATTAACATACAAGAACATATAATAATAAAAATGTGTTACTTAGTTCAGTTGCAGTCATTGACTCACAAAACATATTCATACATTCACAAGTGGTGATCTTTAAATGTGTGCAAACAGGTCCCTGTGCAATACAAACACAAATTATTAGCACTTTATTTTATGTTTTATCTACCATCACCACTAGTTACAAAACAAAACAACAGCCAGCGCGGGGGGGGGGGGGGTGCACAGCTGTGTTCCTGTGAAGATACTGACTACCATTAGTAACCCTCCCTCATCTTGTTATTGCAGCCTTGCTACTAAATAGTTCATTTATTCATGTATGTGTCTACATATGTATGTATGTATGCATGTATGCATATATGTATTTATTTAATTTATTAAAACCAAAAAGTAATCATTTCTCAGTCATAACCCATAAAGGTCCAATACACACATTTACACACCTCTCAGCTCTCCCAAATTTGGGGAAACATATCTAATTTGTTCTCAAAATTTTGTTCCATCTGTCCTAAATTTGGAAATTATTTTGAGTGAATAGCACCCACTAAGAGTATATTTTCCCTAATTATTTTTTCTTTGTCCATAACTCTGAGGTAAATGTGGAAAGATGTGGCACATACATACACACACAAATTGTGCTAACACATATGCAGCTATTTACCATATTAGAGGAGTGGGCCACTTTTTCCCTTTTTTTTCAGGCCCCAACTGGTTACAGAACAAAAAAAAATCATGTTTAATACAGCCATTCGCAAAAACTGTTTGCAATTAAAAAATGAGTACACTCAGCAAAACAAGTAGAATGTCTCCAACTGTCTAATCAATAAAAAAGGGCCTGGTGCCATGGATATGAACTTTCCCACTATATCTTTTACCAGCTTGGTGGGCATGGGCATCCTGAGGCAATGTAGAAATTGTTCTCATTTTTACTAACAACCAGTTAATTGTCAAACAAACTGATGCGGTATGTAAGACATGTCGCATCAAGGCTTTCGGATACTGGCAAAGATGCATGGCTCCCCCATATTACCTTTTTTTAGGCAATGTCAAAACAACAAAACTTCAGACGTACAAAAAAAATCTGCTAGAGACACACTCAAGATTATGCTGCTTAATGCTAGGAGACTAAACATTAAACTGCACTACCTGGAAGCAAGCCTCACCTTGGAAGATGCTGATGTCTGTGCAGTCACTGAGTCTTGGTTCAAGACCGCAGAGAGCACTGTGGCCATACAAAGCTACAATGTCTTTCACAGATTCAAACCCCAAAACAAGCATGAAAGATCCAAGGGTGGAGGTGTAACCATCTTCATTAAATCCAAATACACCTAGAGACTGGTAAAACAGTACAACTCTCTTGAGGTACTCCAGGTAAAATACCCTAACACATCATTGCTAGCTACAGGTCACCCATCATGAACCAGGAGAAGTACACCTCCTACCTGGACTTGCTTGAGTTGCTCAGTATACAGCTAAACACCTTGGTCATGGGAGATTTCAACTATCTTTCCATCAACTGGGCAACTTACATGAGCACAAACATGATTGCTTTGAGGTTCCTGCAATTTGTTAATTCAAATACCCTGGAACAGTTGGTCTGCACCCCCACAAGGGGCTCAAATATCCTAGACCTAGTGCTCACCAACATGGAAGGTCACTGCACTACCGCTGTGTGTTGCCCTCCCTAGTAAGGTCCGACCATAAATCTGTCTCCTTTGAAGTAAGAATCAGACCTGGCACCTCCAAAGGAGCAAAAAAATGAAAAATTTCTCCAAAGCAAACTGTAGCCTACTAAGTGATGGTATAAAACATTTTAAGGCCCCTGCTAACACAGCCAGCAATGACTCCTATGCAGAAGAGTACACAAATGCTCTATGTAAGCCACTTAAACAAATGTATTGACTCGGGTATACCTGACAGGACCAAAACCAGGTCCTCCCAAAAAAACAAGCCACCCTGGTGGACTGTAAGTATAAATAAGTTATAGAACAAAAGAAAGAAACTGATATCTAAGAACACATAAAAACTTACTCAACAGAGGAAGAATACCTTCCACAGTTTGAACAAACAAATCAGATATTTTGTAAAGTTCTCCAGGACTAGTTATGAGACTAAATTAGCAACCCTAGCTAAAGACAATCCCTGTTAATTATAATATAGATAGCACCCTTCTAAGCTCAAACCAGTGGTATGAGACTTGGGAATACAGCTTGATAGCAATCTAAACTTCGATCATTATGTATCCATAGTGGTAAGGAAAGCCTTCTATATTGTGCATCTCACCCTTATCAGACCACTAATGGAGTACAATGCCCCTTCTTTATGTACCTCACCAGACACCTGCAGCAACTGGAGAGACCACAGAGGTTTCTAACCAAGAGAATCCAGGGTCACCAAAACATGACCTACATGAAAAGACTGAAAGAACTGTCACAGTACTCTATCATACAGACTGCTGAGAGGTGACCTGTGCTTGGTCTACAGAGCAGTCTTTGACCCTGCCCTAATGGAAATATTGCACATCCACAAATCAAATGGGACAAGCGTTACTTGCTGCAGGGATCTCAAGCTAGTCTGTGACATTACAGAACATGCTGGAGAGACAGATACATCTCCCAGAGACGGCCACTCCTCTGGAATAAGTTCCCACTTCACATGAAGCAGAGCTCCTCAATTACCCTATTTAAGCTCAACCTTGACAATTGGATGGATGACTGTAAATAAACCTCAGGGGTGCCACCTATGTCCCTTGTGGACAAGGGCAGTCGGTACTGATCAGCTAACAATGACCATTGACCATCTAACTACAGTGAATGATGGTACACAGGTTTTTTACATGGCTAGGCTTGTAAAGGACCTAGAACCATTAGCCTAGTGAAATCCTATGAACATATGTATTTACACAATGCCACTGCAGGCAAAGCTCTCACACAAAAGCACTCCTAACATCAATAAGGTTGCCAGAAGTACACATGCTGCACCAGTCACTCCCAATTCAAAGAAGAACCACAGGCCCAAATATACTGAGGCTCTTAAATGTAACCTATGTAAACCCCAAAGACCTCCTAGACAATGGACACAAAACACCCTCAGCAACCCTGAATGCACTTTTTCAAAACAACACTTACATCAACACATACAGCCACATCACATGGAGCCTCTACTTCTAAGCCCATAAGGCAAGCCACCACAGAATCCAACATTCTAGTTATTGGAGACTCCATTGTGAGACACACTGATGTCCCTCTCACCAGGCTGAGTAAGGAGAAAGTCACAGTCGCTTCCTTATCAGGGGCCAGGATCTGCCATATTATGTATGCACTCTGGTCATTGGACCACAAGTACCAGTATGAATTAGTCAGTCCATGTGGGTGTAAATGACCTGAGACATACCTCCCTAGACTATATGAAGAGAGACATCATGGAGCTCTTGGAATATGTGTCCCAGGTGTGAGCCTACCACTGAGCAGACTTTTATCTTCTCCAAGGATGATGCCACAATATGAACAAAAGATGACTGACTAATAATTAGCTTAGTTTCTGGTGTCATTCTAATGGAGTGTAACATTTGTCAGCATTGAAGGAGATGGTTAACAGACCACACTGATTTGCCAAGGATGGTCTGCACCTCTCCCCTCTAGGCTTTCAAATATTAGCTGAAACATTGTCTTCTTCCATAGTGCCTTTTTTAGGCAATGCCAAACTGAAAGTACTTATGTCATAGAAAACCAAAACCAAGAAAATCTAAAGGTGTTACTGCTCACTGCTAGGAGTCTAAACAAAAACCTCACTCCCTAGAAGCTCTCTTTACCCTAGAGAATGTCAACATCTGTGTGGTCTCTGAGACATGGTTTAAAGCTGTGGAGAGAACACCAACAGTGTGAGGTTATAATCCTTTCCACACATTTAGAGCAGCTACTACACAGACAGGGACTAAAGGTGGAGGTCTCGATTTATATAAAAATAAATATACTTCAAAGGCTGGTCAGACAGGACAATGCACTTGACGTTCTCCAAGATCAAATGACCATAGGCAAAATCCCATACCACTTCCTTGCAAACTAGAGGTCCCCTCTATGACCCAGGAAACCCATACCATGCATTTATATTTATTGGAAACACTCACTATCCAACCCAATACCGTATTCATTGGTGACTTTAATTACCCCACTATTAACTGGAAATCATATACGACACCAAACCTGCAAACACAGAGACTCTGGGATTTTGTAAACACAAACTCCTGGACCAGATTGTTAATATACACATACACACAAACACACACATACAGTTTATATATGTATGTATGTATACCCATATACACAATGTCCTGTCTGTAATTAGAAAAAAATCCCTCAAGAAAAAAAATGTCCTAGGGCATGCGATCTATAATTGATCAGTTCAAATATTGATACGGCTTACTGCTGTAAACTCACAACCATCCTAATTTCCATAACTTGTGCAGCAAGTCCAGAAATGGGAAGAAAAAATGGATTGCTGTGGGCAGTGTACAGTATTGCATCTTGTCTTGCTGCCTGCAAGAGAAATGCCATCCCTGATGCTCAAGAGCTTTTATTCTCATTAATACCACTGGTAAGCACCTCAATTGGTTCATCAGGGACTTGTCTACTGTTGTTCATAGCCATTCAGTGACAACTGTTACAAATAAGGGGAAAATGAATGGATTGTTTACGTGGGCAGTGTGTACTGCTATCACTGCCCACATGTGAATCAAGTGTTCTGTAGTTTAAAAAAAACATGAAAAAGAAACGATTGTGAAGATCAGGAGCCTTTGCTACTGTTAACATTTAGAGTATGCCCTGACATCAGTTGCTCCATGCAAACAATCTCTAGTGCTGATGATATGTTGTACAGGGACTTGGGTGCTATTATTCATGGTTATTCCGATTACCAGTAGCGATCACTGTTACAAATAAAGATGACATGAATGGATCTGTGGACAGTGCGTTCTGCTATCAATGCGCATATGTGCATCTAGTGTTCTGTAGGCTAAAAAAAACTGAAAGAGAAAAGATTGGGAAGATCTGGACCCGTTGCTCCCATTAATGTTTAGTGTATGCACTGAGATCGGTTACTCCATGTAACCGATCTCGAGTGCTTCATTCTCCACATAAAATGATCTTCTACAGCCTTTAACAGGACCAGCTGCTGCCATTCAAACTTGCACGCAACCCCAACACTGTATAAATTAACCCCCCTCAAAAAAACACATTTCAATTTCTTCTGTGGGCAGTGTGTACCATTACCATTGCCAACAGATATCTACTTATTTCCTGTAAATACTTAGTAAAATAGCTAACATAGAAAATCTACTCATTTGTGCCCATTAAGAAATGGGCTAAAGCAATTATGGGCTCTAGTTTACATAACCACATAATAAATGCCTACTACCTGAAAATCAGTAGGAACCAATGCAACAATGTTTGTATTTACATTGGAGAAACAAACCAGGAACGGGAAGGTTTGCAAAGATCAGTGACAAGGGGGTTGGACCCAATGGTGATAACACAAAATGGGAGTAAATTAAAAAATGTGGGTGGCAACATTTACATTTCAGTCTAAGGCAAGGAACTCAATTTGGAAATGGGAGCGTGCCCCTTTAAATGCATTTAGTAATTCACATCTATCTTGTTATTGAATCCTTGCTACTAAATATTTAATTTATTTGTGTGTGTGTGTGTGTGTATTTTATTTATTGAAACAAAAAAATAATCCACTTTCAGTCATAAACCATTAAGGTCCAATACATATGCCCACACATCCTGAATTTGGGGTAACACCTCTAATTTGTTCTCAAACTTTTGTTCCATCCCTCTTAAATTTCGAAATTATTTTGAGTGAATAGCATGAGTAACAGTATCTAATATGGAGGCTTTTCTCCAGTTATTTTTTGTCCATAACTCTGTAGCTAAAAGTTGAAAGATATGACACATACATGCACACACAACACACAGTGCTCTAATACATATGTAGCTATGTACCACATTAGAGGAGTGGGCCACTTTTTCCTTGTTTTCAGGCAAAAACTTGTTATAGAACAAAAATTATGTTTATTATACTCCTTTGCAAAAGCTGCTTATAAATAAAAATGAGTACACTCAAAACATATAAAAATGAGTGAACACACACACACACATTCATAAATAGCAACAATTATCATCATCATAAAGCATGTCATAAATGAAGATCCGTATCTCTAAAATCCCTGTCCACCCAACCTTAAAGCCCCAATTGCTCCTTAAATGTACATTCCACTTCCCTTCCCATTCCAAATCACACCATAAACTTAAATTTCCTTTCACCTCCTGCTGACTATGGCTCAGTAAACCAAAGATTCCCACCACCATCCCTAACCCTAATGCTCTTATCACTTCCTAAACCTAAAATCCTCTTTCCTCCCCCTAAACCTACTCTGCTCCATTATCTCTCTCTAAACCTAAAATTCCCATCCCCAACCCTAAAATCCCCATCGTTCTTTAAAACTTAAAATCCCTGTCGCCTCCCTAATTTCTATTGCTCCCTAAACCTAAAATCCCTGTTCCACTCCATAACATTGTAGTCCCCACTCCACTCCTTGTCCCCCTACCTAAACCTAAAAGCACCCTTCCATTTCCCTTTTTCCACTTCCATGGTCCACGGCAAACACTTGCTTCATCCGTTTCCTCAGAAGTGATCAGATAGTGCAGCATCTGTGTTGCTGAACTTGCATTCAGTTTTGAGCAAGAGCAGATGATCAGATGGGTTTATAGCCATTTGAGTCCCTGTCTGCATGATTCTGACATCCAAGCAGCTGGAACACCCATTACACCAGACTTAGACAGTGAAGTACTTCATATGCTATGAACAAAGTGAGGAGAAATTGGCCACAATACAGAATGCCACTATCATTGGCTAGACATAATATAAGGTTTTACTGCTATTATAAATTATTACTATTACTATGAAATGCTTGACAATAGGAATGTGATGATAGGCATCTTGTAGATCCAGCTTTATCACGAAAGGTAGCAGAGGGAATAATACAAGATAGTGAAGTGATGACATCTTGAACTTCAAAGTCTAAACAAAAGGGTTTAGACCAAAAAGATATATTACTGGCCCTGAGGAGCCTTCTGGTTTGAAAACTAGAACAAATTATTGCATAACCTTTGAAAGACACTGGTTCTGTGACCTTTTGAGACAGCATTCAGTGTATAATGGGAAGAAATAGAGGAATCTGGTTCCCTGGCCAAGGGGAATCCAATGGTAAGGAGGGGGGATTTCCACTGAAGTATTACATCCCCTTTGGATTACCTTCAGAACCCAGCTCTCTGAAACTATTTGATTCCAGTAAGGGGATGGAGTGTCAGAAACAGAAAGTTTTCCAGGGTTGAGGGGACTAAGCAGGCAGGCAATTTTTACTTTCAGGGACATTTCCTTTCTCTAAATAGCCTCCTTTCCATTCCTAAAACCTTATGACTAGCTCCATAATGCTTATAAAAGGAACTAAAGAGGAAGAAAGGAAGGTTGAAAAATCTGGTTTGAAAAATTAATTTTGCTAAGTACCTCTGTTGCACAGAGACCAAACATACAAAACATGACTCTATTTCTGAAAATGTAAAAATCTCATATTAAACATCAGGAAGATTTTGAGAGTGAAGCCAAGCACACTTCCTCAAAGGTGATCTCGATGCAGTAGATCTGGAGGAAGAGTCAGCAGCATCATAGCTACATTATAAAACATGGCTATCATAGTTGCATTTAATGAATTATTTAACTCAAAATGAGGAAGGTTAATCATAAACTTCTCCACATTCAAAAATGACACAAGAAAAAACTTCAACATATGAACATGACAGTTTAAAATCCTGAAAGTTAAAGAATACATTTATGTTTATCATATTGATCACTGCTGCGGTAGCCTTAATTATAGGGGTTATATCTTGCATAGGATATAACAGAAAGACAGCTTCCAATGTTTCAAGGTGCCTTCCATGGACCCAAACCATCAGTCAGATTCAACTGAGCTGACTAAACAGAGAGGTTTAGGCACCAAGTCATACAGAGCTTTCCTGCCACCAAACAATAAGGTCTTCTGAGGTTTATGAGAATCAGTGGTTGGCTTGTGCTGCTTTTTTTGCTAGGCAGATAAGTTCTCTTTGGGTAAAAAAATCTTCCATTTTAGAAAATTGTTTATTAATACATTCCTGTTCAGAAAAATTATCTTAATGCTGCAAGTTTGTGTTTTAACTGACTAGCATGAGACTATACTGGACTTTTAAACAAGAGTGGTCTTTTTTCCTGTCAGTTTAAAAGCTGTTTTATGTATTTATTTATTTATTAACATTTAACTGGGTTAGTCCAGCTGAGCCAGGGGCCCATTTTCAATGGAGACCGAGAAGAAAAGCGCCAGAAAATTAACAATTATTACAAAAGTTACAAAGATATAATCAGCAGAAAACATAAGTCTACTAGCAAGTAATAGCTTGACATAACATAAGTCGATTAACAGGTAACAAATCTCTAAATATTAAATATTAAAAAAAACAGGGTATGAAATTCAGTGAAATACCATACATGGTCATTCCAATGTACAAAGAGTCAATAGTAATAAAATAATCTATTATTATTATTATTATTATTATTATTATTATTGTGCATTTAAAAATAGGAAAAAGAGGAAAAAATAAAAGAAGGTCCAAGGTATATAACCAAAAATAAATTATGTAGATAAGAAGGGAGAATAAGTCAAGTGGGGGGTCGAGAAGGGCAGGACCATGTTTTTTGTAAATTAAGTTTAAGTTCTTGTTTGAGTAGGTATTTTTGAGGAGTGCTTCTTATATTGAGAGGGACTAAGTTCCAAGCATGGGTTATGAAGTATTTATAAAGGGACTTTCCAATGTTTTTATTGGGTTTGTATATGTCAAGGAGGTGTTTGCTGGTGGTACGGAGGAGTGCATTGGTGGTTATAGTAGGACAGTAGATTAGAGATGAAAGGGTAGAAAGAAGGATCATTCTGGATAGTGTGTGCAATATGTAGTTGAGAAAGCAATAGTTTTTTAGGGAACTCAGGCCATTGGAGTGTCTTAAGGGCGAGGCAGTGATGGGATCTGTATGGAAGATTGGAGGCAAATCTGGCTATTTTGTTATATGTATGCTCTTGTTTGGAGAGAAAAGATGTTTAAACATTACTAAGGATGGTGGCAGCATAAAGAAGACATGGTAGAAGAAGTGACTGAGCTAGGGAGGGTTTGAAGGAGGGTATAAGAAATTTTGGTTGTGATGGAGAATTTCAAGTTTCCGGTGCTTTTTTTTTTTTTATACATTGTTGGATATGTATATCGAATTTTAGTCCATCATCAATGATTACTCCCAAGTAGTTTGGTATGGGCTTCAGGTTTGATAGTGGTGTCGTTGAGGGAGGTGATAGAGAAGGAGGGTTTGTGTAGAGCAAGTGTTTTAGGAAGGAAGAGAAGGAGTTTAGTTTTTTTTTTTTTTGGATTTAGTATGAGTTGATTATCAGAAGGCCAGGTTTGATAGAGGAGAAGGTGTGCTGAGTGAGAGCTAGAAGTTCAGGAATGCCGTGGGCAGAGATGATGAGAATGGAATCATAAGCATATTGTAGAAGTCCTGAGAGGTTAGTAGCAGAGTGAAGTTTGTTTGTGAAAATATTGAACAGGAGGTGGCCAAGGATAGATCCTTGAGTGATGCCAGTGTTTACTGGGAGGAAAGGGGAGAGGACAGTTTGCCAGTGAATGGATTGCTGCCTGCTGGAAAAGTAGCTAGAAAAACAGTTAACAGAGGAGGTAGAGAGATGAAGGTCAGAGAGTTTAGTTAGAAGTTTGGAATGGGAGACAGTATCAAAGGGCTTAAACAGATTGAGGAATAAACAGCAGAAGAGAAAGTCATTGTCATGGGCTTCAGCTACTGTTTGGGTGAAAGAGAGTAATGCAGTGGTTGTACTATGGTGGGGTCTAAAGCCATGTTGGGTGGGAGTTAGGAGGTTGTTGTCAAGAATGTGAGTAACTGAATATGGATGTACTTTTCCAGGATTTTGGATAGGAGGTACAGGATAGCAATGGGTCTGAAGTTAGAAGGATCAGTAGAATTTCCACCTTTGTGGAGAGGGATTGTATAAAAGGATTTCCATATGTCTGTGACATGGGTTTCAGAAATGGAACAATTGATAAGTATGGAGACAGGATATGCAATAGACTGTGCAGCAACTTTAAGAAAGTAGGGGTAGTTGGTCAGGAGAGGGGAGCAAGGCTTAAGTTTATTTAGGAGAGATTTAATAATGGAAGTGGGAACTGGTTGGAAAATGAAAGCATTGGGGAGGATTTTGTTATTGGGTGATGGAGGGGTTGAGTTAGAAGTACTATTTTGTGTAAGTTTTTGGATTGTTTCTATGACATAGTTGTTAAAGACAGTGGCAGTTGCAGTAGCAGTGTTGTGTGGGAAGGGGTTGGGAGTAGATGGGTTGCCAGGTTGAAGCAGGCTATTGATGGTAGTCAAGAATTTCTCTGGGTTTTTATGTGGGCTACATTGGCTAGAGCAGAAGAAAGCTTTCTTATCTTTGTTTACTAGTTTTTTGGTCATGTTTCTGAGATCTTTGTATCTTTGAAGAAGGAGAGAGGATTTGTTTTTAAGCCAGGCTTTCCAGGCACCATCTCTTTTGTGCATAATAAAGCGGGTTTGTTTTGTAAGCCAGGAGCAAAGTAAGATTTAATTCTGATTTTTCTAGAAGGGGTAACGGAGTTGAGTGTGTCAAGGAAAATTTTATTGAAGGATTCTACTGCCTCACTGAGAGGGAGGTGATATAGGAAGGACAATTTAATGCTAGAAAGTTTGGAGTTAAATGTATCTGGGTCAAAGTGGGTAACTTTTCGACATACTCTGTATGTATGATCTTTGGGTGAATGGTGGGTGAATCTATGAATATAGGTAGGGGAGTGGTCACTTAAAGAGTTAGGAAGTATGCCAGGATTGTGATAATGGGTAGGATGTGACGTAAGGATCCAGTCAAGGATGGGCCCAGGTAAGGAGTTTTTGTTAGTTCGAGTAGGGGGAAATATGTGTTGGTGAAATCCATGAAGGCTGAGACTGTGAGTAGGGGATGAGGTAGTCAGTTTAGACCAGTCTATGTTAACATCTCTGAGTATAATGGTTTTGTAAGGGACATATTGAGCGAGCCAGAAGAGAAAGTTCTCTAGGATAGAAAGATTATCACCGGGGGGGTATGTATAATAGAGAATAAGGCAAATCTTTTGTGAGGGTTAAGGTGACAGTTTACGATAAGAATTTCTGCAGGTATAAAGCTAGGAACAGAGATAGAGAGTGGGGAAAGGTTAAGTTGATTGGAGTAGAGGATAGGAAACCCCCCACCCCTTTTGTTGGTTCTGAGTGAAAGATGTTGTAGTCAGGAGGTAAGATTTCTGCATTAAGGATGCAAGGCTGAAGCCATGTTTCAGATAGGGTAAGGATGTGGGGAGTAGTGTTAGAAATCCAAGAATGAAGTTCTGTTATCTTATTAACCTTGCTTTGAATATTAACAGAGAAGATTTTTAGAGATTTAGATGAGGGAGTGTTGGTATGAAGGGGTAGGTGGGGGGAGAGTTTGAGTTGAGATTTTGTAAAAGGAAGAGGCAGGTCGCCCTGGATTGGGGTGGATGTCCTCAT